>NC_077229.1:36693636-36706136 GCF_027887165.1 Monodelphis domestica
GGGTGGAAGAGATTATAACTGATCTTAAGCCCTTGAGGGGTGCAAATGTAGCGGGATACTTTGAATAGGCTTTGAACCAAAGGGCAGAACCAGCAGCCATGGATGGAAGCTCCAGATGGCAAATATAATCAATCAATCAATTGAGACATTAATTAAACACCTGTTATATGCCAGGCTTTATGCTAGGAACTGGGGTTACAAGACAAAATATAGAGAAACAATATCTGAATTTGAGGAATCGACAATTTCCCTAAGGGAGACAACGTGTACTTGTGTAACAAGATTTGGAGGGTAACAAGATTGCACAGGTCAGTACCCTCACTTAGAGGGCACCCCTCGGTCTAGTACTTGACTTACGTCTCTATTTCATCTTATCTTGAATTCTAGGGCAATCCAGAGAGTATATTTACTCATTTGTAAGCAAATATATATCAATAAATCTCTCAAATCAGTTCAGAGCCTCCAAAGGTTCTTTAAATATCCTTTATTTAGGGGGCAGCTGGGTGGCTCAGTGGATTGAGAGCCAGACTCAGAGATGGGAGGTCCTGGGTTCAAATTTGTTCATAGACACTTCCCAGCTGTGTGACTCTGGATAAGTCACTGAATTCCCATTACCTAGCCCTTATTGCTCTTCTACCTCGCAACCAATATGCAGTATTGATTCTAAGGCAGAAAAAAGATAAGGGATTTTAAAAATCCTTTATTTAATAATCTGGAGAAGCAGCTTCTAAGTAATAGTTACTCAAATCTCTTTATGATAAATATTATAATCTCCTAAATGACTAAATAATTTGTTACTGAAATGAATAATAAAAAGAAACCCATAGTTAATTGTTTCCAACATTTTAGCATCCTCTTTTTCTCTATCTTCTCTATGTCCTCTCCAACTGTGGTAGGAAAATAATTTCTTCAGCTCCTCTCAAACCATCATTGAACAGACACACCAAACTGAGAGTTACAATTGACATTTCCACATAGTTCCACTTGTCTCTTAAAGCTACAGTAACAGCAACAACTTCTGAATATACAAAATTGATACTCTCTATTTGTATGGATTTATCCACCCCAAGGGAAGAAAAACCACTAAAATCTGACTATAAAAATATATTGGGGAAAGTTTCATGTCTGAGCTGATCATTGAAGGAAATTGGGGACCCTGAAGAGGAAGATGTAAGAAGAGAATGTATTCCAGCTATGGTGGACATGCAGAATAAAGATATGAGACCAGAGCTTAAGAGCTCAATGTAAGGAACAATAAAGGCAATTTTCTGGACTGCAGGGCATGAGAATAGGAGTAAAATCAGAAGTTTGTGAACTCTCAGAATGGCCCTTTCCAGCTATGAGCATCTGAGTCTGAAATTCTTTTTTTGCACCATTACCCCATCCTTCCAGCTCCACCAGAATGAGATTTATTGGGAAACTGATTCTCTTTTCTCCTCCTGTGTTTTGTGAAGAAGCCAGACATGCAAACGCTTTGAGTTTTTCCAGCTGAGTCTTCATTTCTTATACCGCTCTCTTTAGGGTGAGAGATTTGGGACCTGGATCTGATGTTTCCTTTGGAGGAAAATGGGAGATGTTTGCTTTGAAGTGGTGGTGGTCAGGCAGGGAAGAGGGTTGTTTAGGAAGAGTTCTTGGCTGGTCCTATTTCTATGGCAACTAGGCTAAAAGGGCTAAAAGTTTGCTTTTGTTTAGGGATGTGGTAGCCTCTAATTATAGGCAGCCTAAGCCTCTTTGCTATGCCCTTGGAATGCCTCTATTTATGTGTGTGTGTGTGTGTGTGTGTGTGTGTGTGTGTGCGTGTGTGTGTGTGCATAAGTTACTTTCAATCCCTCCTCCCCTTCCTTGTACATGTTCTCATTTCTTTATCTTTGCTGTATCTGGGCACTGTTTGCTTTGCTTGTTGTTAAGGTGACCAACAGCTGGATTTTAGGTTGTTTGGAGTTGTCACTCAAGGCTAGATTGAGCCTGGGATGGAGGGTGAGGATACTGGCAGAACCCAGGGAAAATCTCTCATCAAATCAAAAGATGTAAGTAAGAAAAAGGAACAATGGCCTCAGATACTTCCAAATTGTGGGACTTGGGGCAAGTCACTTAACCCCCATTGCCCAGTCCCTTTAACTGCTCTTCTGCTTGGAACAATACATAGTATTGATTGTAGATGATGGAAGGTAAGGGAGAAAGAAAGTGATATATATTTAGAGAGAAGAGTAGAGAAAGAAAGAAAAAAGAGAAAGAGAAAGAGAAAGAAAGAAAGAGAGAGAGAGAAAGAAAGAGATAGAAAGAAAAAAGGAAGGAAGGAAAGAAGGAAGGAAGGAGGGAAGGAAGGAAGGAGGGAGGAAGGAAGGAAGGGAGGGAGGAAGGAAGGAAGGAAGGAAGGAAGGAAGGAAGGAAGGAAAGGAATGAAGGAAGGAAGGAAGGAAGGAGGGAAGGAAGGAAGAAAAAAGAACTGTTAACTGATGAACATCCAGCTGTAAGTGGTAAAATCAGAAAGAATTCTGTCCTCTGGATCGGAGCTATGGGATTTCTTTCATCTCTAGGTCCATGAGGTGTTGAACCTAAGTAACCTTGGAATTAGACACTTACGGCATCGCCTCCTCTAGTCCTAGACCCTGGTATTTAGAGAGATGCCGAAATATTACAGGAACCCTTTAAGATCCTGAAAGATGTCTAACTATTCAAAAAATTTATTAGACCAAACTGAGAGGAAAGAAAATGTCAAATATCTTTTTTTTTGAAAAAGATATTATGTGATCATCAGTTTATTCAGTAGAAAGGACTTTAAAAATCAACTGCCATCATTCATCAGGAAATATCCATGTTATTCCCTAAGTTTTACAGATGAGGAACTGAGCCCTGGAAATATTGTGATTTATCCCAAGTCAAAGGTAGTGAGTGGGAAAGTCCACATTTTAACCAAGTTTCCTCTGACTCTAAAATCGGCATTTTTTGGATCATAGATATAGCAAAAAGGGAACTGAGGACTAGAGAGGCTAAGTTCCTGGACAAGATAGCTTGATAAGATGTTGGATAGCTAAATGGATGATAAATACATTGATTATGCAGGTGATATAAAATAGACTGTGATCAATGAAATAGAGGTAAAGAGGGATAGATATTGACAAATGGATGATAAGTGGATGCTGGATAGCTAGATGGATGATAGAGAGATGGATAGATGATAACTAGCAATGAAAGAGAGTAGATAAGTAGATGGATGATAGATAGATAGATGGATGAATGAATGAAGGAGTGGATAGGTAGACAGAGAAAAAAGAGAACATTTCAATTAAAAAAAATTTTTTTAACCCTTACTTTCTGTCTTGGAGTCAATACTGTGTATTGGCTCCAAGGCAGAAGAATGGTCTGGGCTATGCAATGGGAGTTAAGTGACTTGCCCAGAGTCACACAGCTAGGAAGTGTCTGAGGCCAGATTTGAACCCAGGACCTCCTGTCTCTAGGCCTGACTCTCAATCCACTGAACCACCCAGCTGCCCCCAAGAGAACATGTTTAATGCACTTGCTATGTGCCAGATATATAAATTCTTTATTTATGCTATTCTAGGCTAAGTTCCAGAGATACAAATGAAGAAAACAAGATGGTCTCTACTCTCATGGAGCTTACACTCTAATAAGGGAGACAACACATAAAGGGGAGCTGGGAAGCAGAAATGAGGGTGAGGGAGTCCCTATGAGGGGGCAATGCCATCTGGAGAATGAGTGAGCTAAGAATGAAACCAAAATAGAGCTTCACCATAGACTCTGTAATCAGCAGAATGAGCCCAGAGGAAAGGTGGGATGATGCATTTGATCCTTAGAAGGATTCTGGGAAGTAAATACTTTATGTCCATTTTATCAATGAGAAGATATAACTTGCCAAAAAATTTCCTAGGCAGGATTTGAACCTATATCTTTCTGACTCTTAAGTTCAGAGCTCTGCCCACAACATCGCACTGCCTCTCCAACCTCAATTTACCTTTTTCCATAGTTAGTTCAATATAGGCTGAGCTTAATACCCCACCTTGGAATCAGGAAATAGCCATGAGCCCACCCTACCATGGAGAGTGATCTTTTTTCTTGAGTTAATTGAATTTTAAGAAATTATTTACTAGCCTGAATGAAAACCTCCCTCTTCTGGTTTTCAGCTTCCTGGTGTCCTCTAGAGGCCCTCTCCTACGTTTCCGTGAGCAGAAGGTTGAGTGCTGACTGACATCTCTCCTAATAAAGTATGATCAGAAAGGAGTAAAGCCCTCTAGACAGCTTGTGGACATGACCTTTGACCTGGTCAGTCATAAATAGTGAACAAGGGATGCCGAGGGGCTGATCATTCCCTTTCTTTCGAGCACAGGAGTTCTGAACCTTCTTTGTGTCCTGGACCCCAGTGGAGGTCTGGGGAGGCCCTTCTCAGAATCCTGCTTTTAAATGACTACATTAAAAATACCTACAATTCCAAAGGAAACCAATTATTTTGGGTCGAAGTGATCAAAATATTGTTTAAAAAATAGAAATGAACAGGTCTCAGGTTAAGAACTCCCAGTGTAACCTAAGCGAGGGAGAGACCTTGATTTGACTGAATAATTGCCTTTTGAGTATTGGCATTTATACTGGGCTCTGTGAGCATCGTGGAGAAGGAGTCAGGCTGGGAAGGAGAGAACCATTAACTGTGAAGGTAATTCTGACTTCTCTGGGTTTATAAGGATGTGAGTTGAGTTGAGGGAGGGGAGAACACCAAGCTTGGGATTTTTTCCTTGATTTTTATTTTTTACAAATGTTTTAAGTGACTCAATTTTAAAAGTGAGTTGTCTCTCCCATTGCCCACCCATGTAATTGAGCAAGTAAAAACCAAATCACCTCCCTCAAATCAATAAAAACAAATTCCCACCTTAGCGATGTCTGAAAATGCATATTATTTGGCATTTTAAGTTCATCCTCTCTCTGTCAGGAGGTAAATGATGGGTTTGATTATTATTCATTTGAATTCTTGGTTATCATTGTGTTGATTGACAACCTGATTTTATGAAACCCCAAACTAACCCTTGTCCCTGATAACTTGCCTTCAAGAAATCCTTTGCCGACTCTTGTCCCAGACTGAGTCATAAACCCTCCAGCACCGCCTCGATCACTCTAGAATCAAATATTAAATACTTCTTGGTTTCTCTTAAAGTGGTGATGCAAACCTTTTTATTTTTTTAATTTGGTTTGCAAATTTTTATTTAATTAATTAATTTAGAATATTTTTCCATGGTTACATGATTCATGTTCTTTCCCTCACCTACCCCCATCCCCTCACCGTATGATGTGTACTGTAATAGGTGGGTTCAAAGAAGGGTTCAAAACCAACTATATATATATATATATATATATATATATATATATATATATATATATATAAATAACAGGTTTATTTAGCTAAAGGATAAAGGGAAAAAATAACTAAGTCTTAACCCAAGCAGAGATTAAAATCCTTATACCTTCTATAATTATTCTAAACTAAATTCTTAAATTACTAATTAAGGTTAAGGGGGTTTGGTAGGAACAAGGACCATGGCCAAAGAATCGCATAACCAGGAGTCCTCTTTGAGTCAAGCAGTAGTCCCAGTAACAGCTCTGTTGAAATCCACTTGACATCAGCAAAACTGGCAGCAACAGTAGGCAAGAACAGGCAGAATATCAAGAAAGCCAAAGAAGAGGGAATCACTGGCTCTCTGGGTCCACCCCAGAAATTCCAAACAGAAACCCTCTTGGTTCTCCTGACTGCTAGAGAAAAAAAGCAGCAGCCTCTCTCTATTCCATAGGAGTTCACCAACTGATCCTAGTAACAGTCTCTGTCTTTAGTTCCCTAACTTCTGAGAATTCTGTGTGGAATGATGGTTTGCAGGATCTCTTGCTTCTTGCTTTTGCAAAAAGCTAATCCTTGCAACAGTGAAAGCCTTACAATAGAAACTTTTAGAGGAGCTGGTGGTATCCTCAGGCTCCTGTGGAGAGGGGTAGGGGAGCATCCCAGCCCCTCATACCTCTAGTTTTCTAATAAAGAACTCTGGCAAAATCTATGCTGGGGTAATGGCAGGCATGCCTACAGAGATGACGCTCAGTGGCCTCTCTAGCACATGTGCCATAGGTTTGCCACCATGGTCTTATAACATAGGCTTCTCCCAAATATTCTAGCCTCTAGCTACAACCTTTTCCCCACAGTTCTATGTAACTGACAGTTGTTTCATCTTGGCTATACTCCTTAAGGTATAAATAAAAATTTGAGTTCTTTATTGGGGTAATTCCCATTATTGGTATCTTTTCCAGAGACAGTGTTCCCAGAGTCTAACATGTGGTTCTTTGTGGTGTGTGGTGTCTCTCTTGTCCTGATTAAAGATGTGTTCCTGTGTAACTGTGTGGCTCTGTGCTTTTTCAGGTTAACATTCATGTCTTTAAAGTCATTTGAAGTTTTTTGTTGTTGTTTATGAGTAATGCTATCATTGTATAAACAATTCTGCTAATTTTTCTTTGTATTGCTGAGGATTTTCAGAGACTTACAGAATTTTAGAGTTGGAAGTGACCTACCAGAGGTCATTAAGTCCAAGATATATCTGAAAGGGTATTTCCTTTATGGAACCCTAATCCTCCAAGAAGGATGAGAGCAGTTAGAGTGTATGATGTAATATTGGAAAAGGTAAAGTCAGAGTAAGGGTGGGAGGTGATTGAATTAGCCAATCAAATATCCTTACTCCAACTAATTCACAACATGCTTTGCCTTGATAATTTCTCTTAGGTAAGAACACTTCAATTAACTAAGTGATCGAAATCATCAAACTAAAATCCTTGATGGGTTCAGTTTGAAGGGAGTAAAAACCATTGGATGAAATGAAGTGAGTTTTCCATGGGGTTGGTTTGGGATTGACTGAAAAAGCCGTGGTTCTGGTTTAAAAAAAGTTAATTAAATTAGAATCTAGCATTTGAGTGTTTGGCCAGCCTCGAGGTAGGGGGGCAGTAGTCCAGCGAAGTCCTTGAGAGGGAACTTATCCGGGGACAAAGGGGTTCCTTCCCATTTACCTTGAACAGACGGATGGTCTTGTAACTTGGAAGGATCACAGGATTTGGACTTGTCTAACTGGTATCTCAAGACAGCAGACACTGGTAACAACATCTGCATTGGAGGCTAAGGACAAAATAGATACACTGAGGAAAGGCATGTCTCAGACTGTACAAGGAGCACAATGGAGAGAGCACCGAGCCTGGGGCAGGAAGACCTGAGTTCTAATCTTGCCTCAGATACTTATTAGCCTTGTGACCTTGGGAAAGTCACTTAAAGCTATTTCCTTCAGTTTCCTCATCTGTAAAATAAGCATAATATTTACTCTCATCTTCCACGGTTGTTGTAAAGATCAGATGATAATAATGATGATGATGATGATGATGATGATGCTTAGCACAGTGCCTGGTGCATAGTAAACACTATATAAATATTATTATTATTATTATTATTATTATTATTATCTGGGGGGAACTTCTTGAAGGCACCACAAAGGAGAGAACAGAACTTCTAGCAAAAGGAATTCTAGGAACTATGTGGTACTCCCTTTACTATGTGAACTCGATAAGTATAAACCTACTTTCTTTTGGACTTGGTATATACATTTGATAAAGTGTTATCTTGAGGCAGCTAGGTGGCATAATGGAAAGAGCTCTAAGCTTGGAGTCAGGAGGACCTAAGTTCAAATCTCTGCACTGTGGGGCCTTGGGCAAGTCATTTAACCCTGTTTGTCTAGTTCTTCCTCTTCTGTCTTAGAGAGTTTTTATTAAGACAGTAAGAGTTTCAAAAGAAAGTATGTCCTCAATTTGAGAGCATATTCTATTGCATCTGTTCTTACTACATCACCTTAGGAAATTTCCATTTCTAAAAGCTAATTACATATGACTGGATAATTGATATCATGGGAAAGTAATAGAGGAAATACACTCATGGGGGCTCATAAGTTGAAAAGCAATAGAGGAAATACACTCATGGGGGCTCATAAGTTATAGAACTAGAAATATTTTCACCCAGTCTCTAAAGTCTAGAGTCAGAGGACCAGGGTTCAAATAATATTCTCTGGACCCCTGAAGGGGTAAGTAGTTACCCTTCTCCATAGGGACCCAACTTAGCAGTCTGAAAAAGGAATTGGAACAATGAAGCCTAGACTGTGCTATAGTAATATCTCACAGGAAGAAAAGAAATGTCCCTTTGGGAAAGATGCCAAAAATGATCTGAAATAGTATATATTAGCACTGGAGAGCCCATATGTTCTAGCTCTAGCTAGAACCTAGGTCCAAGCAGTCAAATCTAGAAAAGTAGCATACTCAAAGAGCCTTTTGAGTCTGTGATCTTACCCATGTGAATATTTCCTCCAATAATTCACATGGCTGTCCTTCCATGTCTGCCCATCTGGTACAAATCTTGTTCAGAATCTCCCATAAGATTTCTGAAAAGGGTGGGTGTTACTCAGTGTGCTTGGAGCCTTCCTTGATTTCTCTGGATGTTGAAGAACGGCTAAGAGATACAGTCTATAGGGATTTTCTGGAGTTGGAGTCATGAAGACCTGCCTGAGTTCAACTCTTCCTTCAGACACTAACTAACCATTCAAGTCACTGAACTTCTCCCTGACTCAATTTTCTCATTTGTAAAATGGAGGAATCAGAAGTGGTATCTTCTAAGTACCCTTCTTGTCCCAAATCTATGATCCTGTGGGTATACCAATGCTACTGGTGAATTAACCACGCCATATTATCTCTTATTCTTGCTATTGGCCAGTCCATCTTCTTTTTCATCTTCTATTCTGATGTCATCATTGTTGACTTTTTCACTAGATTTTCTTCATAATTCCTTGTTTGGGATGAGTTGAAGCTGGTTCAACTCTGGCCTAAATTTCATATGGACTCTGGCTCCCCTCCAAGCACATGGCATCCAGTTACCCAAGAGACGGATTCCTGTTGCTCTGGTCAAAGATCTGAGAAAAAATGGGAAACCATGAAGGATGGCAAGGGAGGCCAGAAGTCAATCCCTTTTGAACAAAAACATTTGTGACCCAAGTGAGGCCAAAATTCCTTCTGAGAGTCTTCTGTAGAAGGTGAGAAGGAAAGAGTTAAGGAAAAGAAGGCTGGATAAGGGATGAGCAGGAGATAGGAAGGGTCTCAGAAGTACTAGCTTGTCAGATGAAGGAAAAAGAGAGAGAGAGCCAGGGAGAGAGAGAGAGAGAGAGAGAGAGAGAGAGAGAGAGAGAGAGAGAGAGAGAGAGAGAGAGAGAGAGAGAGAGAGCTAGACAGAGGGGGAGAGGGGGAAAGAAAGAGAGAGAGAGAGAGAGACAAAAGAGAGAGACAAACAGACAGAGAGAGAGGGAGGGAGAGAGAGAGAGAGAGAGAGAGAGAGAGAGAGAGAAACAGAGACAGAGAGAGAGGGAGAGAGAGAGAGAGAGAGAGAGAGAGAGAGAGAGAGAGAGAGAGAGAGAGAGAAACAGAGAGAGAGCTAGACAGAAGGGGAGAGGGGGAGAGAAAGAGAGAGAGAGACAGAGACAGAGAGACAGAGAAGAAAGAGATGGAAATGGAGGAGGAAAGAAGGGAAGAGGAGAGAAGAAAGTAAAGAGAATGGAGAAGCACAGAGAGATAGAGAGACCAAGAGAGACAGAGAAATAGCAATGGGGAGATAGAGAGGAGAAAGAATAGAGAAACAGAAAGAGGAGAGGGCAAGGGAGAGGAAGAAGGAGAGGAGATAAAGAAGAAAAGAGAAGAAGGAAGAGAGAGAATGAAGAGTCAGAGAGAAACATAGACAGAGAAACAGGCAGAGATAGTCAGAGACAGAGACAGAAAAAACAGAGATAGACAGATAATGTTTGTGTGCATTTGGAGGGCTAGGGCACTTGTGAACATGGACTCTTGGAATTGCAACATCCGAAAATCACAGTACACAAACAAATTGATGGACACTGAAATAGCAGCAGATACAGTTAGTAGCTGGCAGGGGAGCCAACGTCTGGCGGTCTTGTCTGGCTCCCTCTCCAAGCCCTTTTGTTCCTAAATGATTCAGGAAAAAATCCCCTGAACCTCACTTGAGAGAATCACCTCTCAGGAGTATCAGAGCTTCAGAATCTTGAGCTGGGCTTTTCTCCACAATCCAGTACAGTCCCTTCTGGCCAGGCTCCAAATTGGACTGATGGGTCCAAGTCTTTTCAAAGCCTAAGAAGAGATGGAGACTTCCATCAATAGACTATTAGGGTAGGAGTTGGGAAGCAGCCCCTTGCTCCTTCCCAGAGTAGATGAAAGAAGGAGCCTCGACTTTCTGTCCCCCCTTTCTATAGGCCGGGGGGTGACTGACTTCCTGAAGCACTGGAATTGGAATCAGGAAGATCTAAACTCAGATCTTGGCTGAGTCACTAGTATGACCCTGGGCAATTTCTCTTTACTTTTCCGGATCTCAGTTTCCTCCTCTCTAAGAAGAGGGGGTGTTTGGCATTGATGAACCTCTGAGATCCCTTCCGGCTCTATGAGCAGCCACCTTGCCCATCTGAGCCTCAGTTTCCTCCTCTCTAAAAAGAGGGGGTGTTTGGCGTTGATGAACCTCTGAGATCCCTTCTGGCTCTATGAGCAGCCACCTTGCCCATCTGAGCCTCAGTTTCCTCCTCTCTAAAAAGAGGGGGGTGTTTGGCGTTGATGAACCTCTGAGATCCCTTCTGGCTCTATGAGCAGCCACCTTGCCCGTCTGTGCCTCAGTTTCCTCCTCTCTAAAAAGAGGGGGGTGTTTGGCGTTGATGAACCTCTGAGATCCCTTCTGGCTCTATGAGCAGCCACCTTGCCCGTCTGTGCCTCAGTTTCCTCTCCTGGAAAAGTAAGGGTTTGGCTGCAGTGAATGATTCCAAAGGCCCCTGCCGTCCATGAATGGCCAGCATTCAGGTGAGATCTGAGAGTTCTTTTTTTTTTTCCAAAGATGATCTTGCTTTTATTTAAAATCCTCTCATTCTGTGCTCAGCTTCCAGATAGAGTTTGCAACCCGGCTGTTGTTTCCTTGTCTCCTATCCCATCTGCAAACACTTGAGTGTCCTCTGGCTCTGGGGAGTTGAGTTCTGACCTCTCCCCCTCTCCTTCTTCCTCTACTCCTCCCTTCCCCTTGTCTACTTCCCCTCCTGACATTTGAGACTGGGGGCGGGCTGGGGGCTGGGGGGCTTGTTTGTCATTGTTACAGTCTTGGGCCTCCTCCTTCTCCAGAGCCTTCTCTCCCTACCCCCTCTCTCCAGTGGCCCCCTCTCCTCGTTTTCCATTATTCACCAGATGTTAGGGGTTAGAAACCAATGGCTCCTGCCTTTCCTTCTTCCCTCCCTTTATTTTGATGGGTTTTCCCCCCTTCTTCTTCATCGCTGTGTCTTGGTGTGTGTGCAATGACCTCCTAGTGCTCCCAAGTCAACCCCCTGGGTCTGAATCCACTTAAAGCTCAAAGCAGAAAGCAATTGTTTCCAAGATGAGGTATAAACTGTTTAGTCTTTGCTGGCCCCAAAGGCCAGCGAGGAGGGGGCGGCCTCTCTCCCCACTTTTCTGAGCACATCCTCCCGTCTTGCTCTGATTGGGGCAATTTGGAAGAGGTTAACTTGGTGCCACGAGGCCAGGCCAGTTTGTCAGGCGTCTGCTGAATTAGGTCCGTAATGTATGGATGGTGTCGATAATTGCCCAGTAAGCTGTACTTTAAAAAATAAAAAAGAAGCAGCAGTAATAATCAATTGTTCCAGAATGAGAAAGTCATAATGCATCAATCTGACATGAGCATGGAGCAATCCATCACTCCGACATAGAAACAACGGCTTATGGATGGATATTTTTAATTGTTAAGTGAATTCCATGCCCACCCAAGTGAGGGGGGCTAAGAGCATCAGCCTGAACCAAGAATAGCAGCCTCAGGTGCTACACAAGCTTCTCGGATCCCCTTTCTCCCCGGCAAGCTCACTTTGCCCAGGCAGCAATTTGACTTTGGGGAGCCTGGTGGAAGCTGGGGAGTGGGGCTTTATCCTTGCACGCTGTCCTGGCTTGGCCAACTTTGTTGGTTCCATTTTGTATGATGGTGGGTCTTTGCGGGTGGCATTCCCATTCAACTCAAACCACTTATCTTTCTACCACCGTGGGACCCTGAAAAGGACACTTTACCTCTCTAAAACCCTGTTTTCTTCTCTCTACAAAGAAGGAGTTCCATGGTACTGTGGAAGGAATCTGAGTATTTCGGTTTTAATCCTCCTTTTGACATTTCCTGGGGGATCTTGGGGAAGTCACTCCATTTCCCTAGGTGTCACGTTCTTCATCTGGGAAACGAGTGCTGTTAGATTAGCCTCTGAGAAACCTTCCATTTCTAGATGCTATAATTAGATGATTTCCAAGGTCTCTCGTTGTCCTAAACCTTTGATCCAAGGGACAAGTATTTACGAGGCATCCAGCAAATGCCTGGAACCATGCTAGATGCCAGGGATTATAAATATTGAAATGAAAACAATCCCTCCTCT
>NC_077229.1:36708636-36724573 GCF_027887165.1 Monodelphis domestica
TCCTTCCTTCTTTGAGAACTCCCTATTCCACTCCCACCAGTATCTTCCTCTAAGCAATCGCCTCCCATTAACACTGGATATAATTTCTATGTACTTTTTTTTGCTTCTCCCATTCTAATGTGAGCTCCTTGAGGGTAGGGAACCCATTTTTGCCTCTCTTTTTATCAGTAACTTTTAATACACCATTTGGCCTACTATAAGTGCTTGATTGACTAAAGTAATTCTTGAACATGGCACCTGAGCTGAACTACTGAGGGTTACGGGGAGCTAAAGATTCTAAGAGGCAGAAATGAGAAGAAAGGGTGTACCTGGCAGGGGCTACAAGTTGTGCAAAGGCTGAGCAAGCCAGCAGCTGACTTGCTTGGGGATTGTCTACCTCAAACAAAGGGCAGGGGGAAGAACATTGGACAACAAGACAGGAGACCAGAGTTCAAGCATGGGCTCTGCCTCTAGCTTCTTGTACGACTTGAAAGAACATGGAAACAAAGAGTCTTTGCCTAGTTTTCTCCATCAAATGAAAACCAGCTGGACAAGACCATCTCTAAAGTCCCTTCCAACAGCAGCCTTGTATAGGCTACTCTTTGAGGCTGTCTCTAGGTGGCCCTCTCTCCTTCCCTCTCAAATCCTATGGATCCTTGGGCTTCTCCATCTAAATTCTGTTTTCTGTTGTGATCAGGTGATGTGTCAATATGTCAGGGAACTCTGATCCAGCAAGGTGCATAACCCCTCCCTGGATATAGATGGGAAGCCCTCTACGCCGTACAGTCTTTATGAAGATTCAGTATCTGGCAGCCAACATTCTGAACTTTCTGAAGTCAATAGGCACACGTCCAACACTAGAGCTGCTCTCAAAGCCCTTGGAGCCAGATCTGCCCAGGACTGGTTCCATTGGCCTGGTATCTAAGGACCTCAGGTCATTCCGCACTGTGATGAAGTGTCATGATTGGACTGTTGTGGGGGAAGATGAAGATGTAGTCCTCAAATGGTTTCCTTACTTCCCAACTGCTAGGAGCACCTCATCCTCCTGTTTCCTGGGAAAGATCACCTTTCTCCTCGAAACACATCTGGGGTTTCTAGCAGTGTATGATGCCTGGCTGGCTGATTTACAGCTAGACTTGGGGGAAGGTTTGTATAAGAAGGTCGCTCGCTCGTTTGTAATTTAGTGGCATTTCTTGAATTCCCCAGAACATTCACAGCCAGACATTTTACCCCAGAAAATAAATGTGTGTCATCTTTAGAATAGAGTCTACACAACATATGGACCGAAGTGAAAAGGGAAAATTGGAAATTGAAAGCGGCGATTCGCCATATATCATAAAGGTATTTAGAATATATTGTCTTTCCTTATGGGATATGAAAGACCTTCAGGCAGGGCTCACGCACGGGGCTCTCTCACAGGAAGCAATGGATTACAGGGGAGAAAGCTCCAGTAAAGTCCACTGGGGATGCAGCAATGAGTGAAAATATATTTTGTCTTATGATGTCTGTATAACTTGTATTGGTGGTGTGATATGGTGGCTCTTCTGGATTTCAAACTTCTTTCTTTCCCAGCATCCTTTTTGTTTGTTTCTAAGTATCCTTTCTCTTTTGCTTCCTCCCTCTTTCTCCATTTCTTTCCTTTCTTATGTTCTTCCATTCTTATTTCATTCAATAATAAATTTTCTTCTTTTCTTCATTTCTTCCTTGCTCTAATGCTTTCCTCTATGCTTCCCAACTCCCTTCCATTTCCTTCCTTCCCTTTCCTTTCTCCTTTCCTCCTTCCCCTTCTTCCTTTCTTCCTTATTTCTTCCCTTATTTCCTTCCTTCCCTTTCTTCCTTCTTTCTTCCATTTCCTTTCTTAATAATTTGTTTCCATCCTTCCTTCCTTCCTTCCCTCCTTCCTTCCCTCCTTCCTTCCCTCCTTCCTTCCTTCCTTCCTTCCTTCCCTCCTTCCTTCCCTCCTTCCTTCCCTCCTTCCTTCCTTCCTTCCTTCCTTCCTTCCTTCCTTCCTTCCTTCCTTCCTTCCTTCCTTCCTTCCTTCCTTCCTTCCTTCCTTCTCTCCTTCCTATCTAATCTTCCTTTTCCTGGCTCAGCTACAGAGCTGTACAGAGCATGGCAATTTTACCTCTGAAGCAATTGTACATGTCAAATTTTAAAGCCCAGATCTGAACACAATGTGACCTATTTAGTGTTTCCTTGTCTGGTTTCTTTCTCATTCACTCTCTGGTTTTGTTTATTAAAGTTTGGTTCCTGTCAAGGGAAGGGTTGAACTTTAAAAGTACAGAAATTGAAAAATCCTGAGCTCTCCCTTATCGTTTCCACCACCCACCCTTCCCCTTTTCGGTGTGAGGGTGAGAGGTGGTGATCAGAAACCCCCCATTCTGGCTCCCTCAGCCTGGACATCTGAATGCCATGTGCTGCCTCATTCTAGTCTAGTCCATCTGACCACCACCTGGGCCCTTGTCTCACCATAAGCAGCCTTTCTGCATCCTGAGCAGAAAGGCATGATCTGGACATCAGAACCACAGAGTCACTCATCAGAACAGCCTACTTCACTCGTGGGACTGAGGCCAGGACAACTGGACCATGCACTTGACCATGCACTCAAGAACAGGGCCTGACAACCCTTTAGAAGTTGTGGATGCCATTCATAGGGGAAATGGAGTGACTGCTCCTGTCCACACCTAGTAATAACTAGATTCCAGGCCTGAACTGAAATGACTCCTATGGAATACATATGGGGAAATTGAGCCTTGGGACTCGCAAGGACTTCTTAATAATTCTTGAATTTGAAATTCTCCTTGAATTAAGAAGAAGAGAATTTTGGTTCAAATTCTCGACTACTTACTACTTACAACAACATGGACATATCACCGGGTGTCTCCAGGACTCGGGTTCTTCATCTATGAAATGTGGAGGGAAGGGATGGACCAATGACCTTTGGGATCCCTTCCCATTCTAAATCCATGATCTGATTGTCTCTCCTTTTGTTAAAGAAATGGGGGTCTATAGATGGGGAATCCTGAACATGCTGTCAGATGCTATTGAGATATTATTTGGATCTGCCCAATTATGTCCTCCCCCTGCCCTTTATCAGAAAGGACACTTTAGTCGGGGGGGGGGAATTGGAGAGATTTAAAATAGATTCTGTGTGGGTGTGTGTGTGTGTGTGTGTGTGTGTTTAGAAATGACTCACATAGGTCCTAGGTTCAAATCTGGCCTCAGCCACTTCCTAGCTGTGTGACCCTGGGCAAGTCACTTGACCCCCATTGCCTAGCCCTTACCACTCTTCTGCCTTGGAGCCAATACACAGTATTGACTCCAAGACGGAAGGTAAGGGTTTAAAAAAAAAAAGAAATGACTCACATAAAAACTAAAAATATCAATAAAATTTGAAGAAAAACCCATTTTAAAGGATTAATTTGAGAGGTTGATGAGTCCTTCTTATGAGAGGTCTTCATACATTATCCTTTTTCAGGGAATTTGTGGATGAGATTTTTGTTTAGCTTTAGATGATACTGGATGATGTTCGAGGTCCCTTCTAGTTCCAAAGTGTCTTTTGCTTCTTTTCCAAATTCCCCAGCAGTTAGTACAGAGTCTGGCACATAGTAGGTGCTTAATAAATATTTACTGATTGATCAATTGATAGATCTTATTCTCTCATCAAATGGCTGTTCCCATCCTGGAATCATTCCCTTAACCCCAATGTAGTTCATGGTAGGCTGATGCCAGCCCCAGTGTGAGCTGGTCACTTGGAGCAGAAGAAGCTGAAGGTGGGGGCACTCTAAGAAGGGGGAAAACTCACCCTTGGCCAGTGCTTGAAGAATTCTCATTGGAGTGTGGTCACAAATTCTCTTTTCCTCCCAACTAAGTTGCCACCACAGAAATGATCATTTCCGTATGGAGGAGAGGAAGAGAAACATTCAGCCCTGTTATTAATCTCTAAATCTATTGCAGCTTTAAAATATATATACACACTCATACATTTATATTATGTGTATATATATTTCCGCCCCCCTCCTGCCCCAGGAAGTGATTCTTGGAACCAGAGGTGATTTTGTGGAAAGACAAGCAAACTGTTCTAATCTGCTTTCTTACTAAGAACCAAGGGCAGTTTCAACTTTAAAGATCCCAGAACCTTAGAACTGGCCATCCATCCAGTCCAACCTCAAGAGCCCCCCCATGTGACATCCTGGACAAGTGATCATCTCAGCTTTCCTCGAGGTCCTTCAGTGAGGAGGAAGGAGCTCACCACTTCCAGAGGCAACCCATGCCACTTGGGATGGTTCTAATCATTAGAAAGTTCCCTGAACTTTAGTTTACTCTTTGGCAACTTCTTGCTGATCCTTGGCTCTACCCTGAAGGCAGGGTGCAAGTCTAATCTTGCTTCTAAATGGCAACCA
This sequence comes from Monodelphis domestica, assembly GCF_027887165.1. NCBI lineage: Eukaryota > Metazoa > Chordata > Mammalia > Didelphimorphia > Didelphidae > Monodelphis > Monodelphis domestica. The sequence goes on from NC_077229.1 coordinate 36,713,019, forward strand.
TCCAGGTACCAGATGTCAGCCATCATTACATCCCTCTCCCACATCTTCTCTCCTCCAGGTTAAGCATCCCCAGTTGCATCAACAGATCCTCATATCATGTGATCTCAAGTCTTTAGTCATTCTTTGCTCATCTTCAGATGCTCTACAGTTCTGCAATCCATTTCCTAAAATATGGCGCCCAGAACTGAACCCAGTTCTCTTGATGCGGTCTGAGTGGGGTAGAGTATATAGAGTACAGCAGGACCGTGACCATCCCCTAGCCCCCAGTTCTGGATGCCACACTGAATATTTACGCAGACCAAATTCTCATTAGCTTACTTGGCTGCCACACCTCACTGTTGACTCATAAATGAGCTGGCAGCCCACGAAAACCGGATCCCAGGATAGAACACTGATTGGATACTGGCTAGGAGAATACATTTTCTTGTACTTTTTGGAACAAGAATGCGAGTCTCTTGTCTCCTCTTTATGCTTTTTTCCCTAACCTTTCTTCAGCCATTGTTTGGTTTTTCCTCTTCACATGCCCATCCATACCACCCCCCAAAAAACAGACTTAAAATATAGCATCCCTTACTGTAAGATGAACATTAACGCCCAATACTTCAAGTATTATATTTATAAAGTTTATTATCTGACAAAATGGAAGCACATGACTAAGTTTTTCTACCTGCTCAAAATGGCCCGCTCCACCAAAGCCACCAACAGGAAGGAAAGAGTGGCTAGACACAGAACTCCATCCAATTTTTGTCCTGTCTACATCAGCACATAATTCTAGATTTGAATCCAGATCCTTCTGACTCCAGACTTGATGCTCTAGCCCCCATGTTACCTAGCTGCTCCATGGAATTCTTTTATTAGTAAGTTCTTCCTGAAACCTCCATCTTGAGGAAAGACCAAGGCTGGTCTTCCTTCTATTCTCAACCCTGTTGCTAGCTTCTGGATCTTAAAACCAGGCACCTACTACTGTCGTATTCCAGAACTTCCTTCAGTGCTTGGGACCTCCTCAATTTGGAGCATCTACTCATTCTTGTTACTTTCTCATCCTGGAATATTCTTCTTGATAGCTTAATAGGTTGATATGACTCTAAGACTGTGAGGACATCCTGGATGAAGGCTTCTCTTACAAGGTTCCATGATTTTGTCCACGTGGATACTCTCCTTCTCTATTACTATGCCTATCCTTCTATTCATTATCTAATGGGCTTCAGCTGTTATTTTAGTGGAAAAATTCATACCCCTATGGATGACTAGGTGCTAAGCCTCTCTTATTATTGTGGAGTTATTCCTCAGACAATAAACTCTGGCTCCATCCCTGGGTCTGGAATGAAAGTCATTCCAGTTTCGGTGGAACCTGACAGAGTTTAGGTTCTGCTAATAGAGCCTAGACTTCCAAATCAGGAAAAACTTGAGTTCAAATTTAATCTTGCATGCAAACACAGTCTTATTGAGATGTCACCAGGGCAAGATCTGAAATCTCTCTGTGCCTTACAGATCTGTAAGAAAATAGTCCTAAAATGATGAGGCACCTTGATAGTACCAGGCTTGGAGTCAGGATAGATCTGAGTTCAAATCTAGCCTCAGACACTTACTAGCTGTGTGATCTTAGGCAAGTCACTTCCTCCTGTTTGCCTCAGTTTCTTCATCTGTAAAATGAGCTGGAGAAGAAAATAGCAAATCGCTCTAGGATCATTGCCAAAAATTAACAAATGAAACAAAACAAATAAGGTCACCAAGAGTCAGACACAGCTGAAACTATTGAACAACAGCAGAAGCCAAGATGCTTAGCCTCTTTCAGACTCAGTTTCCTCACCTGTAAAATGGGAATGATAATAGCGCCTACCTTTTAGAGTTATTTTTCACTGGTTGTGGCTCTTTAATGCTTTAATATTCCGTTTGAATATGACCAGTTTCATTAATAGCTAATTCTGAAACAAATACTAATAAAGGTTTTTTGTACTATATTGATTTCAGTCCTCCTTTGGTCATGTTAAAATAAATGAGATTGCTGATATATAATGTTCTGCAAATCTTAAAATGTTATATAAATGTGATTATGGTGTACCAGGCAGTGGTAGAAAATGAAAAAGAACAGTCCTTGAAATCAAAGACTCTATAGTCTGTGTGTGTGTGTGTGTGTGTGTGTGTGTGTGTGTGTGTGTGTGGCGTGGTGGGATTGTAGGGGGTTGAGGTTCATTAAAAACAGAAGCTAACATTTCCTGAAGAGTCACCTTTCAGGATAATGAAAACAAAAGAAAAAAGACTTGGCAACAAAGTTCAACAAGCGAATATTTTTCCAGAGTGAAAAGGCAAAAAGAGCAAGACAGAGACAGAGAAAGAAATGGACTCACAGAGACACAGAGAGAGACAGATTGGTGTGTGTGTGTGTGTGTGTGTGTGTGTGTGTGTGTGTGTGTGTGTGCATGTGTGTGTATAGAGTCAGACAGAGACAGAAAGGGAAAGGGGGGAGAGAGAGACAGAGACAGACAGACAGAAAGAGTAAGAGAGAAAGAGACAGAGAGACAGAGACAAAGAGAGAGAAGGAAGGAAGAGAGAAAGGAGGAGAGAGAGAAAGGGAGACAGAGACAAAGACACAGAGACAGAGAGACAGATAGACAGACAGACAGACAGACAGACAGGGCTTCTATATTCCATTTCTTATTTTCTGCACAATTTCAATCTGGGTACCATTAACGGGAGCTCTCTGACTAATCTTCATTGCCTTGACTGAGCAGAGAGAGAGAGAGAGAGAGAGAGAGAGAGAGAGAGAGAGAGAGAGAGAGAGAGAGAGAGAGAGAGAGAGAGAGGCAATCGTCTAGGTAATCAGATCCCCAAACCATTCAGGGCTTTATAGATTAAAGCAAAGTTATCTCCTAATCCCATCAAAACGTCATAATCGTGTGTCACAATTGCACACAAACATAGTCTGATTGAGATGTCACCAGGGCAGGATCTGGGATCCATCAGAGCCTTACAGATCTGTAAGCAAATAGTGCCAAATGGAGAAGATTGGATTTAGCAGGGTCTGGAGATGTTTACAATAAAGCCTTGTGTACCAGCCTTGGCCCAGTCCCTTGTATTTGATAGGAGGGAAGGTTCTGTGATCCCTGGTGCTAACCTAAGGCAGAGTAACCCGTGGGGTGTTGCTTTGTCCTCTTCTATCTTGGACTATTGTTTAGAACTTACATCTTCAGCACTATCCAGGGGAATTTTGCTTGTGAATGGAATAAATGCTTGCTGCCCTGAGTCAGATCATGTTTTCTTAGCCCCATGAGCCAGTTAGTAAAAGGTATTGTCATCCTAAGGGGCACAATTCCTTTAAACCCTGGGAGACATTGGGGAGGTCTAAGGAAGTTCAGCTTACAAATCCGAGGACATAGAGAGGGACTTGAGAGATGACATCAAATGTCTAAGGGATTACATTGTGGAAAAGGGATTAGATCAGTTCTTGTTTGCCCTGGAAGACAGGACTAAGAGTAGTGAGTGGAAGTTACAAGAAGAGAGTCTGGGGCTCCATACTTGGAAGAATTTCCTAATAATTAAAGTAAGCTGATGAAGGAACAGGCTGCCATGGTATGTGGTCAGCTTTCTAAAGAGCTAGCATCGTGTAGCTAGTGTGGATTCAGGAAGGTCCTTTTGCATCATGCTTCTGACCTTTACTAACTAGATGACCATGGAAGAGTAGGGGAGGCTCCTCTTCCTGAGTTCAAACCTGGGCTCAGACACTTACTAGCTGTGCTGTGGGCAAATCACTTAACCTTGTTTGCCTCAGTTTCTTCATCTGTAAAATGGGCTGGCAAAACACTGCAGTATCTTTGCCAAGAAAACTCTAAAAACAGCCACAAAGAGTCAAAATAATTGAAATGAAAAACACCACTGCCACCACCATATACATACATACACACATATCTTCAGATTTCTCTTTTTCTCTGTCTCTCTACATATATGTATACATACACTGATACATGGATGTGTGTATGTATATATATGTGTGCATATGTAGTATATATGTACATATATTATCTAAAAATGTCCAAATTTGGAACCATTTTGAAAGTATGTCTGTGGGAAGGCAGAGATTGGGAACAGAGAGACATTGCCTCCTTATTTTGATGTCTTCTAGTGAGGAACCTTTAGGGGAGGTTCTTTTAGGAGAGGGGAGAGACAGAGACAGAGACAGAGATAGACAGAGGCAGAGAGACAGAAAGACAGAGAGAGGGAAACAGAGACAGTTTTGACGTCTTCCAGGGAAGGATACAACAGTCCCATGCCCTTTGTGGAGGGGTCATGTATGGTTCTGTCTAGATCAGAAATCTGTCTGGAGGAACATCAGGACAATCAAACTTGAGATTTCTTTTGTGCTGAAGAAAAGCCATCAAACTGCACTGGACAGAATCTACCTCAAGCTTCTGTTGAAATATCACGGGCTAAACCTTTGTGCGGCACGTGCCATGGGCCCCACACTGAACTCATCATTCCAGAATTTGGTTGATCTATATGTCTGAGAGGTGGAAAACTTTCTTTCATATCTGCTCAACCAATGGATGCCATTTTCCAGTATAGATAGGCTTACCCTGATGTATCAGTGATTAGTTGTACAAAAGCATAATGTCATCGGAAAAGCCCTCCACAATCTGGCCCCAGTCTGTCTTTCCACCCTTGTTTCCCCATTTCTCTCCTTCATGTCCGCCATATTGCAAACAAACTGAACCACTAATTATTCCCAGAGTTTAACACACGAGCAGAGATTTAGAGCTGTATGGTACCTTTGAAATTAGTGCTTAGGGTGTGTTGGAGCACAAAGGACAACATGGCCATCCAATGCAGCTGAGGAAGTCTCTAGGTGTAACGACTCTTTGTGCCAATGGACCCAGGCTTCCAACGCTGAGAGAGTGGGACTGTCTCTGTGCATCGACTCTTCCACTTAAATCTCCATCACGCACAAGTGTCTTTGTGCACACTCATCTACATCACAGATGAAAACGCACAAAGACAATCGTCATCCTCGGTTACCGAGAGACTACTACTACTACTACTACTAGTTCAAGGTCCTCTTTTTCTCTTCTTTTTCTTCTTAATCCTTCTAACTTTGACAGATTTCAATAAGTATTTGTTCCTCTAAGCGCAGCTAGATGGCACAGTTGATAGAGCTCCAAGCCTAGAGTTCAGAGGTTCTGGTTTCAAATATGACCTCAGACAATTCTTAGCTGTTTGACCCTAGGCAAGTCACTTAACCTTGTTTGCCTAGTTCTTGTCCTTGTGTCTTAGAGCTGTTACTAAGACAGAAAGTAAAGGTTTAAACAAACCAATTAAAACATTTATTTTCCTATGTAAACAAGAATAGAAAAAAGGACTTCAGCTGAAACCATGAATCTCTACTACTAAATAGTTTTAAAAATATTTCAAATCTAAATCCCCACTGTACATCTGTCTATTCTTATACTCTCTTCCCTATGTAAAATATATCAAATAACAATTCATCTCCCCCTTTTTATTTTTTATCATCATCATCATCATCATCATCATCATGATTTAAACCCTTAGGTCTGTGTTAGAATCAATACTGTATATTGGTTTTGTGAAGATTGGATTTGGCTCTCTCCTGATTGTAATAATGAAGGTACTTAGCTCTTCCTTGATGGTGAAGATAAAATTATAATCCCAGGTCTATTTTTAGATCTCCAAAGTGTTAACTCAGTATTTAAAGTAGATCTACCCATTTTAACCACAAAAAGGTATGAACACCCATTTCATGCATTGAGTGGGAGGTCTGTGACCCATGTGTGAAAGAGTGGGCAGTTCTTGAGAGGAGTGTCTGCTGTGATTGGTAGATGTAAAATTTAGGGGAGGTGACACAAGAGAAAAAGTTCTGTAAATAGAGGAAACAGAGGCACACAAGGATGAGATCAATCAGTAGATCAAGATTATTCAGTCACTTGGAGTTGGACTGGAAGAAGACACTTGGAGTTGGAACAAAGATAGACACTTGAGGAGAGACTGGAAGACAGACACTCAGACTTTGAGTGAAGAGACTTGGCTGTGGAACTGTACCCCTGGAGGAGCTCATGCAGGAGACCTCAGACTGCTTTCCTTTTAGATGGCCACCAGGTGAGTGAAAGATAACTTAGTTTCCTTGCCTTTCTGGAGGTGTGAACCTCTGAGAAAGGCCCATTGTCTTGAGACTCCTTTTCCCTGATTAGGGCCTTAGAATTTCTACCTGGCTCAGAGGAAGCCAGAGTTGTTTTCTCTCTCTCTCTCTCTCTCTCTCTCTCTCTCTCTCTCTCTCTCTCTCTCTCTCTCTCTCTCTCTCTCTCTCATTCCTTAATATCTTCCCTCTATTGTAAAATAAACTACCATAATTCCATTTTCTTGAGTAATTCATTTCGGGATTTAAAAATTAAATCCCAGGCAATCACCAATTAATTATTAAGTCATACTAATAAATTTAAAAGTTCTAAGGAAGAAGAGCCATAAGGGCTAGCTAGGCAATGGGGGTTAAGTTACTTGCCCAGGATCACAGAGCTATGAAGTGTCTGAGGTCAGATTTGAGCTAGGACCTCCCATCTCTAGGTCTAACTTTCAATCTATTGAGCCAGTTAGTTGCCCCCATCACCCCCCTTTTATTATCATCATCATTTGACCCATAACTCACTCCAATGCATCAACAAAAGTTATTCCTTGTAGAAAATAAGTAGTCACATAAAACAAATTCATGTTAACAGTATTTGAGAATGTATATCTCACCCATCACTTTTTGGTCCCATCAGCTCTCTGTCAAAGGTAGAAAACATATTTCATTCTCTATCTTGGGGGAGTTATTATTGGTCATTGATCGAATCAGAGATCTTAAGCATTGCAAAGTTAATTGTCTCTACAGTGTTATTTGTTTTTGTTTTTGGTATAAATTGTTGTCCTGATTCTGCTCATTTCACTCTGAATCAGTCCCAAGTGAACTTGTCCCCCCCCCCCCCATAGGTCTCTCTGAAATCATCTTTCTTATCATATCTTAGAAGTCCAAGATATTATTGCATTTATATACTAACATCATTCTGCTATTCCCCAATTGATGGGCTGTTTGCAACAGTTTGCTATAACAAAAAAAAGTGTGGCTATTAATATGTACTTCTTCTTTCCTTCATTTGTTCATCTCTTTGGGGATATAGACCTAGTAGTAGTATTCTTGGGTCAAAAAGTATTCAGTTTAGTGATATTTTAGTTAGTTTCAAATGATATCATTTAATTTAGATAGATCAAGATACATTTCTAGGATAGTTGTATCTTTCCTCAGCTCCATCATCAGCACACCAAATATGCCTGTCCTTTCACATCCCTTCCAATAGTTACAATTTTTCTTTTATGTTATTTTTTTGCCAGTCTAATAGTAGGAGTTAGGTTTTTCATTTTGAATTTCTCTTATTCATGGTCCAGCTTGAGATTTGCTTTATTTTAGTCATTTTTTTTTCTTTTGAGAAGTAATTGGTCATATCTTTTGACCATTTATCTTTTGGGGAATGACTCTTATCATTTTTGTATGAATATTCTATAATTCCCTATAGGCTAATGTATCTCATATATCAGATCTTTGTCAAACATATTTGCAGCAAACATTTTTTTCCGCCAGTTAATTGTTTTCCTTCTCACTAATTTTGTTTATGTAACTATTTTTCCATTTATGTCATTTGAATAGTCTGCATTATTTCTTGTGATGCTTTCAATTTCATTTCCTGCTTCTGAAATTTGTGTGATATGACCTTTTATATGAATGGCATTTGTCACTAGTTGTGGTATATGGTCTGAGATGTTGGTCTAAACCTAATTTCTGTCAGGATATTTTCAAGTTTTCCCCCAGCAGTATTTGTCAAATAATGAATGTCTCCCCATCTCGTCCATATTTATTGTGTTCCTTGAAATGCCCTCATTTTACAGGAGAGACTAAGGAATAGGAAATTATTAGCCCATTGTTTCTTAGGTAGTAAATGGTTGAACCAGGATCCAAACCTAGCTTCTATGACCCCCGAGCCAATATTATACCATGCTGCATGATCTCCTGCTGCCATGCATTGCCCCCAGTCATCCTCTGTACCTGAAATGTATTTCATCCTTGACTTTCTTTTTCAGAAACTTTCTCTTTCTCCAAGGGAAAGACCAGTTAGCTGCCACCTCTTCTGTGTCCTTTAGGTGTATTTATTTATGTCTGCATTTTTTCCTGGTAAACTACAAGCTCCCTGAGGTCAGAGGTTGTCTCATTGTTGACCTCGCAACCACAGAGATGAACATGATGTTTTATGTGTAGTGCCACTTAATAAATGCTTGCCTAATCTCTTCGTGGTGACTAGAGGTAGCATTATAGAGTCAATGACCCTCACAAAAAATATGTCAATAAACATCTACTAAGTCAAGAAGCATTAATTGAGTGCCATGGTCCAAAAAGTGCTGGGCTTTAAGAACTCCTGGATTCTCTTATTACTTCCTCATTTTACAGTCAGAGAAATTGAGTCCTGCTGAATTAGATGACTTAGCCCAGCATATGCTGTATGTAGTAAGAGGTCTAGCTGGCATTCAAACCCAAGTTCCAGAGAGAGTGCCCAATCTATAGCTAGACTACCACAATTTATGGTACAATTTGATGCATTTAGTAATATGAGTGTAAAAACTTTACCTTGTGCTGTTTTTTTTTAAACCCTTACCTTCTGTCTTAGAGTCGATCAGTTCCAAAACAGAAGAAAAGTAAGGGCTAGACATTTGGAGTTAAGTGACTTGCTCAGGGTCACATAGCTAATAAGCGTCTGAGGTCACATTTGACTACTAGACATCTTGTCTCCAATCCTGGCTCTCTAGCCACTGAACCACCTAACCTCCCACCTTATGTCTGTATTAAATCACCAGAAATTCATGGGGCAAGTCAGAATCTCTGGAATGGGCTGCCAAGAAGGGTGGTGGATTCCCTATCCAGAATCTGGACAGCCACTCATAAGCTATGTTCCGCTCCAGTTTTCTTTCAGATTTGGGTCAGACTAGTTGACTGTTTATATCTCTACCAATTCATTCATTCATTCATTCATTCATTCATTCATTTATTTGTTTGTTAATTAATTAATTTGTTTCTTTATTTATTTGTTTATTTAACTCCTTACCTTCCATCTTGGAGTCAATACTGTGTATTGGCTCTAAGGCAGAAGAGTTAGGGGGCAGCTGGGTAGCTCAGTGGATTGAGAGCTAGCCCTAGAGATGGGAGGTCCTAGGTTCAAATCTGGCCTCAGACACTTCCCAGCTGTGTGACCCTGGGCAAGTCACTTGACCCCCATTGCCTAGCCCTTACCACTCTTCTGCCTTGGAGCCAATACACAGTATTGACTCCAAGACGGAAGGTAAGGGTTTAAAAGAAAAAAAAAAAAGAAGAGTGGTAAGGGTTAGGCAAAGGGGGTCAAGTGACTTGACCAGGGTTACTCACCTGGGAAGTGTCTGAAGTCAGATTTGAACCCAGGACTTCCCATCTCTAGGCCTGGCTCTCAATCCACTGAGCTACCCAGCTGCCCCCTCTACCAATTTTTAAAGTCGGTGATTTTGTGATTTTTATGAAAAGGTGACATGTGCAGGGGCAGGGAGGGGGAAGCTCTCACCATCCTAGTTGGGCTGGGAACCTGAGCAGTCAACAGAAAGACATGGAAAATGTACGCCTGGAGAAGAACTTTGGATCCTGGGGCACGGGCCTGGGACTTTCCCCAGACTTCCCTTCTTTGTCGACTGGCTTCTGGGCCCTGTGACTGAGCCATGCTGGGAGGAGAGATAAGAAAAGGCCCTCACTTGGAGGTGAGACGAATTTCCTATTGTTCCACTGAAAGGATTGTGTTACAGTCCCTTTCTTTGTTGCTGAGTCTCTTGAATAAATATTCTATGTTTAGATACTGATTGGAAGCCCCAAGTTCTTTGTAGGGTGTATTTATATACCCGAGGGGAGAGCTAAAATAAGCCATATTATGATTTTTCCAGAGTGGGAATCTAGGTGGGGTCACAAGGCACGATGTTATTATTAGTAAGTTTCCAAGACTGAACTCCATCCCTCTGTCGTCAGTGGACGCACTAATTACAGTGATATCCGTTTCTCTGTAATATATGCGTATGTGTATAGAAATGCATACATGCATCTACATGTATGTGTGTTTGTGCATTGAGACATGCATGAGAATATATATGTGCATAGATTTATCTGCATTATCCAGTCCCGGGATTCCATCGGTACTGGGAATAGCCAAAGAGGAAACTCTACCCATAAGGACGGCCACCTGTTCTCCACCTTGATATTTTTAGAAAGCTTCCTGGGGTCCTGCGTGGGTGAAGAACGTCTTCCACGGACCCAGTCAGTACGTGGCAGAGGCAGGAATAGAACTCAGGGCTAACCGACTCCAGAAAAAAGCGGGCTGGGGGGAGTGCGGAGCGTAGACGATCACAGACGTGTTCCTCTGCCCACCACGCTCCAAAGTGCCCCATATAATGATGGCAAGCACTGACACAGTTTGCACTTGCATGAACTCATTTAGTCCTCCCAGCAATCTGTGCGAGGTAGGTGCGATTTTTATCCTCGTTTTAGAGAGGAGGAAACTTGGGGCTCGTTAGGATTAGGTGACTTGCCCCGTGTGGCACAATTTCCAAGCATCTGAGGCAGGATTTGACTCCAGATCCAACACTTTAGTAGAGCAACTAGCCCAATAGACAGACGTATTAGAGAGTAGTCATTAGGTCAAGACTGAGTGGTCTTTGGGCAGATTTAGACTGGTAAAGGAGACGACAGACTCTGATATGACTATGGTGGACCCCAGAAAATTGGTTCCTCCCTCATTGGGCTTAGACCTCATATCTGGTACACAGTAGGCTTTAATAAATGCTCGTTGACTTGACTTTTACTCAATGGAGGTCTCTAAGGGGAGTCAGAAGTCTCTAAATGCTTAATACATGCTTGTTGACTTCCTATACTTCTGTGTATGGGTGTGTTGTTAGGGGTGCTGTAGAAGGGGTTCGTGATCCTGATTTGGGAACGGCTGAACCTCTTAGGCTTCTTCAAACTGAGGCTCTATGATCGTGTGTCCCATTGGTTGCCTGCTCCATGATAAGTGCCTCTTGTCACTGGCTTCTCTTCTCTCTCTCTCTCTCTGTATCTCTTTTTGTCTCTGTCTCCTTCCTCTCTTCCTCCTCTTTCTGTTTCCTCCTCTTTTGTCCTCCCCCCTTTCACCTCTCTCCCTCTTCTCCATGTATCTGTCTCTTTCTCCTCACATGGCTCTTTCTTCTCTCTCCTCTCCTCTCCTCTCCTCTCCTCTCTCTCCCTCTCCTCTCCTCTCCTCTCCTCTCCTCTCCTCTCCTCTCCTCTCCTCTCCTCTCCTCTCCTCTCCTCTCCTCTCCGTCCTTCCTTCTCCTCCCCTTCCCACTTTACTATCTCTCTCTCTTTGTTTCTGTCCGTCTCCCTCTCTCTCCCTCTCCTCCCCCTCTCTCTGTGTCTCTCTCTCTTTCTCTGTCTCTGTCTGTCTCTCTGCCTCTCCTTTCCCCATTTCTACCCCTCTACCTTT
>NC_077229.1:36732898-36777898 GCF_027887165.1 Monodelphis domestica
AAGGAAGGAAGGAAGGAAGGAGGGAGGGAAGGTAGGAAGGAAGGAAGGAAGGAAGGAAGGAGGGAAGGAGGGAAGGAAGGAGGGAAGGAGAGAAGGAAGGAAGGAAGGAGGGAAGGAGAGAAGGAAGGAAGAAAGGAAGGAAGGAAGGAAGGAGGGAAGGAGGGAAGGAAGGAGGGAAGGAGAGAAGGAAGGAAGGAAGGAAGGAAGGAGGGAAGGAAGGAAGGAGGGAAAGAAGGAAGGAGGGAAGGAAGGCAGGAAGGCAGGAGGGAGGGAGGGACAGGGAGACAGAGGGATGGAGGGACAGAAGGATGGAGGCAAAGAGGGACAGAGGGAGGGAGAGAGAAGGAGGAAATTAAGGAGGATGGAAGGAAGGAAAGAAGAAAAAATATTCATTAAACATTTAAAATGTTTTCACCAATTTCCGCTTAAGGTTATTTCTTTTGGTTAGTGGACATTAGGAAACTCTAAGATGAGAACAAGCATTATCTTAAATCCAGGCTTACCCCATGGGTTGGTGTATGATCTTCTTGATCAATGCTCTCTTTGTTGTTCACAAATCAGAGTTGGGTAGTGGGTCATTATAAATATATTTGGAATGGTTTAAGACTAATGTTTGTCCGGTAATATTGGTTGCTCCCAAACCAGGGAACACTACAGTTATCTAAAATCTGAAGCTGACAATATCCTTAAAGCTTATTGGAGAGGTGTATTGGCCACGGCACAAGCAGAATACAATGTGCCACAAACAAGGTCCTGTGTAGGAAAAACAGTGGAAAGAATGTCACTGGCAAATTGTGTGACCAAAAAAGAAATGACAAAGTAGCATATTGAGAGTAAGGAGAAAGTAACGAATGTTCCATCAGTGCTCCTGAAATACAAAGCCTCCAGAAGGTTGGGTGGGCCACCTTTAGTGGTTTTGTGGAAGGAGAGGAGCCCAGGACGAGTGGAAAGGAGTGAGCTGAGAACCCACACCAAGGAGATCACAGATTCTCAGGACTATTGGAATAGTAATACCACAGGGGCTTGTGATATTTTCACAAGAGTCATAGAATGTCAATACCGAGAGGATCTTAGAACATGGAACTCAGAGGAATCTTAGAGCACAGAATGTCAGAGCTGAGAGGGGCCTTAGAATAGGGAATGTCAGAGGTGGGAAAGTCTGAAACAAGGAACATCTGAGCTGGCAGAAGTCTTAAGGTAGGGGATATCAGGACTGAGAGAGATCTTAGAACAAGGAATGTCAGGGAGACTTAGAACACAAGATGTTAGGGCTAAGTAGCAATGTGCTGGTAGATGTTAAGTAATAAGCTCTCTAGGGGGGAAATATATACCCCAAACACTTTTAACTTTGATGTGCATTTTAAATATTTTCTCCTCTAGTTTCTAAAGTCTAGCCAACCAATAAAACAATAAATCATGCTTTGACTTGTAGCATTTGCTAGCTTTCTAAGTTTCAGTGCTTACGTTGATAATTTCTCAATCAACCAGCCCATATGGACTGGCTCCAGCACATTTCTGGCTAGAAAGTAATGGACTTGGAACATGATATATCAAGAATACATATGTGGGGCAAAAGAGTCTGAGTCAAGTCTTGGTTCTGCTATTTCAATGTATGTATGTATGACCCCAGGAAATGTCATTTGGTAACTCTAGTGCCTGACTTTCAATTGAATGTTCTCCAACAAGACTTGATCTGTAAAATTATCTAGAAGATTCCTTCCAATTCTAAGTTTATGGTTCTATGACTCTAGAAGAGGAGAGACAGAAGGAACCTTAGAACCCAGAAAATGGAAAAGGAAAGACTTTTGGAATCATCTGATTCAACCCCTTTGTTTGAGAGAATGGGAAACTGAGGCCCAGGAAGGGTACCCAGTGAGCAATTGGTAGAGTCTTGGCTCTATCCTATGCTCTTTGAATTGAACCATATTTCCCTTTGGCCATAGTAACATTTAAAAAAACACATCAGATTGTTTTAAATAAAAAAAAATCAATACACTAGACTCTGAAAATCATTGCATTAATACATCAATATAAAAATCAGTATATTAGATCATGAACTTCTTGAGGACCAGGACTGGCTTTTTTCTTCTTTTTCTATTCCTAGCACTTAGCATAATGACTGGCACATATTTGGAATTCAATAAATTTTTGTTGATTGACTGATTTATGATCTTATTATCCTTAATAAATATTTATTTATTGATTAAAGTCATCCACTCATAGATATTCTGTAGTATATACTATGGGTTCACCTATGTGCTAGGCAATTCTTCTCATGGAAATCATAAGATAAAGTCCTTACCTTTGAGGAATGTGCAGGCTATTAGGGAACACACAACACCTACACATACAAAGTCAACTACAATTATTATGGGAGATCCAAATGGTTGCTAAGAAAAGTGCTATAGGAATTTGAAGGAGAGTGAGACTCATGATTCACTTCAATTCAACACACATTTATTTGGCTGCTTCCAGCATTGGTAAACATTTATTAAACACCTACTATACAGAAATTATCATAGGATAATAATTGAGATGCAAAGAAAGGCATAAGACACTCCCTGTTAGGAAGCAGCTAGACGGCTCAGTGTGTTGAGAGCCAAGTCTAGAGGTAGGAGATCATAGGTTCAAATCTGGCCCCAAACATTTCTAAGCTGTGTGATCCTGGGAAAGCCATTTAATGCCCATTGTCTAGCCCTTAATGCTCTTCCACTTTGGAACCAATACATAGTATTGATTCTAAGACAGAAGGTAAGGGCTAAAAAAAGGTAGTCTGCTCTTGAGGGGCTCAAAGGCTAACATTTATGTACAAATAAGATATAGGCAGGATAAATCAGAGATAACCAACTGGGAGAAAGCAAAAGCATAAAGGGAATTGGAAAAGAGGATATAAAAAACAAAAGGAATTAATCCTTGCCCTCAAGGAGTTTGCATTCTACCAGTGAAAAAAAGACATGTATGTACATAAGTGAAAAAAAAAGTCATTTTACAATTGTTTGAGTAGAGAAAGGGAACAGCAATTGGGGAATATGCTTTTCTTTGTTATCCCAGAACTTAGCTCAGTAGGGCATAAGAATATTAATAATTGTTGACTGACTGAATTCAGAAATTCCTTATTTAGGAGGTGACATTTTCCTTGGAGAGAGCCAGAAATACCAAGAAAAAGGAGGGCAAGAATCCCAAGCATGGAAGATAGACTGTACAAAAGCATGGAGGTAGGAGGTGAGAGATGAAATGTCACGTCTGGAGAATAGAAAACAAGCCAATGTATCTGGAAAAGAGAATGAACTGGGAAGTAGCCCATCATTAGCCTGGAGAGGTAGACTGGAGCCAAATCATGAAGGGCTTCATATACCAACTTAGGGATTTTGTGTTGTATCCAAGAGTCACTGAGTCATTTCTCCCCTTAGGACTTTTGACCTTTTTTAAAAATGTCCAAAGACCCTTTGATCTTAAATCTATCTGAAGTCAGGAATCAGTAAAGTCACACTGACAATCTGGGTCCTAAGTCAAGGAAATTGTGATTTCTGATTTCAAAGGAATTGAAAGGAAAAGGAGAGCGAGTCTTTCTGATTAAATACCTTTTCACCTAAAATATCTCATACACAGAAAAAGATATGGGTTATAAATAAAATATAAAAAAAAAACCCTAACTCTAGCATGAAAAGGCTGCCTCGCATAAATTTAAATTTCATAGACATTTAAAGCAACATTCACTTCCTCCTGGAACCATATGCTTCATACTGTCTCTAGTCCCTGTAGCCCCCAGCCTCACCAATATCTTTATCAAATTCTTGTTGAGACATTTCAAAAAAATATCCCCAGCAATGAAAGCTTTAACTTAACGCCTCATGTCCTTCTCGGATTTCTAAGAGGCCGAAGTCTAGGGAATATGTTTTCAATATCCTCTCGTCTCTCTCTGTTAGTGTTTTCCACTACTCCATGAGGAGGAGGTTTTAACCTCTAAAGTCTCCAGGGGAAGAGGGTCTTGGAGCAGGGTCAGGGCCTGTCAGGAAACTACAGGCCAGAGCATTGGTGATCAGCACACTTTCCTCAGTTCCCTTAATATGTTTAACCTGGGAGAGGCCATCGCATACCCAAGATTTGATTACCGATGTTGGCATGTTTGGCCCTAACAAATGGTAAATGGATGACGTGCAGAGCTGCGGCTAATCTCTGTTGACACAGATCTACTGGGAGGCCCTTTAGCTGCCTGGTAAAGAGGCTATAGTTCACATCTGCAGTTTAAGTTGGCCTTGATGGCTGAAGGGGGAGCTGAGGAGTTGAGAAGGCCACTGGTGGACCTGTCTATTTCAATCTGACGATGCTCCAAGCTCTTTAGTCATTGTTTAAAGGTCTTCTGATCCATCTTGATGAGCTAAATGTCCCAGCTTCCCACAGGCACTGAGGTAGATTTCAGCCTCCTTCAGAAATGGCCCTTCTTGCTTGGTGGTTCTCAATGATCTTAATAGTTTGTCTCCATGGAAAGTGCACTCCAGCCAATGGGTGTGTGAAGTGGGGAGTAAGGATTGTGGGATAATAGGACCAGATATCTGGGACTTCAGAGAAGAAATCTCAGGAATTTTCTGATCCAACCCATTAAATTTGGTAACTGAGGAAACCAAGGTCTAGGTTTCAGTGACTTACCAAAGGTCACACAGGTTAGAAGTAGGATTTGATTCCAAGTCCCCGACTTCAGATGGATAGCTGCTGGAAGAGAATGGCGAGATGGAAAATACATAGAGTAAACCAATATCTTGACTAAGGCTCAATTCTCTGATTATTCTTAGTAAGGCATTTTTTCAGTGATCGTTATATATATTATATATGTATATATTATGTATATATACACATGTATACATATATATATATATTTATATAAACAAAAAATTTGTAAACCCTTACTATGTGCCAGGGCTGTGTTGGAAATGCAGAAAAAGTCCTTCTGTCCTGAAAGAACTCATTCCAATGAGGGAAAGAACATGTAAATAATTTGGCAAATATAAGATATAGACAGACAGACAGACAGACAGATAGATAGACAGATAGACAGACAGAGACAGAGAGAGAGAGAGAGAGAGAGAGAGAGAGAGAGAGAGAGAGAGAGAGAGAGAGAGAGAAAGAGAGAGAGAGAGAGGGAGCTAGATAAATAGATGAATGGATCAGTGGATGGATGGTGTTGTTCAATCATTTTTCAGTCATGGCCTCCTCTCTGTAATCTCATTTATTTTGTTTTGTTTTGTTTTGTTTTGCAAAGTGACTAAAGTGGCTTGCCATTTCCTGCCCCAGCTCATTTTACAGAAGAGGAAACTGAGACCAACAGGGTTAAGTGACTTGCCTGTAGTCACACTGTTAGTAAGTGTATTTTTGATTTAAAACAAGACACTAAAAAGTATCTCTTACAATTTGGCTGAAACCTTTACAGTTTTAGCAATTCACAGTCTTGAAAACCATATTTTCCCAGTCACACAGGGTCACACAGCTAGGAAGTGCCTGAGGTCACATTTGAACCTAGGACCTCCAGTCTCTAGGTCTGGCTCTCAATCCACTGAGCTACCCAGCTGCCCCCATAGTTACATTTTTAAATCTGTAAAACACAAACAAACTCCATGAGGTTATAAATGAAACTAAATACCAATATATATACTTATCAGGACAGTATTTTTTAAAAGTTTATAGAACCCCTGATCCAGTGGAAACAAGGCATAATGGATACAGGACAGGCCTTAAAATAAGATAGACTTTGTTTCAGATCCCACCTACAACACATATCTGGCTATGGAATCCTGGATGGATATTTAAACTCTTAGTGCTCTAGACAACCTGCAAAGATTTATGGTTGCAGAACAGACAGAGACAGATTAAATTGGTTGAGGGGATTTCCTATGTCACTGACATCGCATGTCTAGTCCAGATCTCCTATCCTTTTCTAGATTCAGAGGCAAAAAGGCCCTTTGAGACCATCTAATGAAATCCCCTCTCATTTTAGATATGAGGAAACAGACCCAGAGACACACAGAGTGAGAAGCTGAAATATAAACTGAACCCAGAGTCAGGGCTCTGTCCACTACAGCACACCATGTCTTAGTTGTCAAATTAGGCTCATCTATCTCTTCTATTTTGTTGTTCAGCCATTTCAGTCATGTCTGACCCCATTTGGGGTTTTCTTGGCAAAGATACTGGAGTCATTTGCCATTTCCTTCTCCAGGTCATTTGACAGATGAAGAAACTGAGGCAAGAAGGGTTAAGTGACTTTCCTAACTGTCTGAAGACAGGTTAGCACTCACAGAGATGAGTCTTCTTCACTCCAGGTCCAGCACTCTATCCATTGCCCTACCTAGCCATCTCTGCTATTGGCCAGTGTATTGAACGCCAGTCAGACCAACAACATCCTTACACCCACAAGTAATTTAGTAGCTTGCCCAGGTGGTCTTTCTAGATTTCCCCTTTCAGAATAATCTTTTCATCCTTTAAATACCTTTGGGAATTTTCAGGCTCCTTTGCCATCAGCCCTTTGATGTGTTTCTATGTGACCATCCCACTCCCACCCCCATGTACTTTCAAGCACTGGCTGGGAGGGTGGCTGGCTTCCTTGACTGGGGTCTCTTAAGCCCCTTCCCTTTGCCTTAAGGTCCATTTGATATGTATTACAAGGTAGCATTAGACAGCTCATGTGTGCCCCACTGTGTGCTCATACATTTGTATATATATGCAAGAGGTATATGAGTGTGTCAGAGAGGGGTCTCTGTGCTCTTGGGGGAAATCAGAAGCCTGACAACATTGGGGAAACAACAACAATAATTAAAGGCCAAATGAAACTTGGAAGAGCAAACATAAAGTGGGCCGGAGGACATACGGTGCTGCTTTTGATTTTGCCTGCAAATGAAGATGTAAACAGGCCATGAGGAGAGGAGGGAGGAAAGTGGACATGGGGTAGAGAGGGATTTGCCTGACTGGCTCAAAAACTAGAAAAAAATCCAATTGACTCCCATCTTCAAAGCTTCTCCTTGCTCATGCATGGCAATCTCCTGAGATGGAGTTTGGGAGACGAGAAGAAATAAGAGAGGCAGGGAGGGCATTCAACTGCACTGAGAATGGGGGAGAATGGGATGATTTGGAAGGAGTTCTAGAGAGCAAAAGGAGAAAAAATGAGCATCATGTAATTAAAGAGAAGAAGATGGCTCTGCCCTTCCCTCACTTACCAATATGCTTCTGGCAGGGCGGGGAGGCGGGGTGGACCTTCATCACACCAATATTTTCATGGTCTGGCAGTCAAGTGATAAAATTATCAGATGAGGGTCCCGGTATTCTCTCTCGAAGTCACTTTGGCCAAGCGCACCCCGTCTGAAATAATGAAGCTGAGTTGATTAAATTTTTGCTGGCTGAAGTAGCCACACTAATTTGAAGATGGGCTTATTAATTTAATGACCAACCCCGAATAATCAGAACTCATTAGCATTGATGCCGCTCCTGTCAACTGCACATTTGCCCAGGGCTTTAGCTTCCCCCAGCCAGGGCCATTTGTCAATTTACATACTTCTGTATACTTTGCCAAGCAGACATGGACAGGGAGAAAACCCTGTGGTTGGCACACGGGCAGCCTTATTTCATCATTCTAGAATTGTATACCCCAAACCCAACTTGCCTGACCCTCAAAACACAGATATGAAAGGAGAAGGAGAGGATGCTGGGAGAATTTTCCAGAGCTCATAGTTATCAGATCAAGAATTGGAAACAGACATCAGAGACCATTTGGGTCACCCTCCTTAATTGAGAAATGAGAAAACTAAGATCCTGATCAAATCACAGGAGTAGTGATCACTGTCTTTGCCCAAAACCCTGTTCTATGCTGGAAGGAAGAGCTGAAACCCATATCTAATGGCAGGTCCTGCTGGGTGTCATGTGTCAAATACCAATCAAGAACTAGGATTTCATTTCCTTTTCCAGTTAGCTTCTCAAACTGCCTCTTGGCTTCTCATGTTGGATGTTCCATAGGCATCTCAAATGCAACACGTCCAAAACAAATCTCCTTATCTTTCTTCCCAAACTTTGCCCTCTTTTGAATTTTTCTATTATGGCTAAAGGTATCACCATCCTGTCAGTCACCCAGCCTTGTGATATCAATATCATCTTTGCCCTTTTGCTCTGATTCCATATATTTCATCTCTTGTCCAATCTTATCACAACATTTCCTGTAGACATCCTCTCCTCTCTACTCCACAGAAGCAAATTTGAATCCCAGATCTTCTGACTCCAGAGCAAGATTTCTTTTTAGTATCTCATGGTGAATAACTTCAAGGGAGTGCTCAATTTCTTTTGTTTTAACAATTGAAGTTAGATGCAATTTTTAAAAAAAGCAGGTTGATCCATTAATCTTTTTTTGTTATAATAACACTTGGGGAAATATTTGCCATGTGGGCTATTTCATCTTCCCAAGGGCAAGAAGAAGAAGTTACATACTTAAAACTATTTTTTACTGTTGTTTAAGTTCATGTTAATCAAACTTCTTAGATAAATGAGTTTTCATGACCATCTAGGAAGAAGTCAGTCAGGGAGAGAGTATTTCACCCACACTCCTAGAAAAAATAAGAGCTCAACATTTTGCCAGAACCCTGAGGATAGAGTACATACAACAGAGTTAGAGAGAGAAAAGCAATTCCTCAGACCAAAGGAGTAAGATCAGGTTAGGGATTAACAGCACCCCCTAATGGTTAAATATATATAACACTCTGCCAACTGTAATGTACAATATAAATATAAACTATTACTAAAGCCTAAGACCTACTGACCAAAATTAAGTGAGATAGCTGGGTAAAATATCCATAAATTTTTTTTTCTGATTTAGGCTTGTAGAATGGCCTTATATTGGGCCTTCATCCTAAGGAATATTATCTATCCTCCCCCATCTTACCAAATTTTCAGTGTTATACCTAAACACAATGAAAGAGGCATACAATTGAAGTAAAAACAAACACCTTGGATCATGACCTACCATGAATTCAATGTATAAATCTAGACATTCTGTAGATCAATAGAAACATCCCAACTAAATGCAAGAATCCCTTCTATAACATTAATCCAGCCATCCATTCATTTATTCTTTCAAGAAATATTTACATACTTCCTACTAAGTGTGAGGTATCACCAGTATCCATGATAGATGGACATCCAGTTTTTGCTTTAAGACTTTCTACAAAGAGGAACTCATCACCTCTGACAATGATTTTGATGGCCGGTATCTCTGATTAGAAGGTATTTTATGATACTGAGATGAAGTCTGTCTCACTATGACTTTCACTCATGTCTACTTTAAGGGGGCTATTTAGAATGTCTAATCTCTCTCCCACGTTTTTTTCAGTTTTTCCAGTATTTGCAGACAAAGAAGTAGCTAGGTGGAGCAGAGGATAGAGCAGATAGCCTGGGGTCCTGGAGATCTGAGTTCAAATCCCAGCCTCATATACAACTTAGCTGTGTAACTCCTGGCAAGAAAGTCACTTGACCTATCTCTTCAATTACTTTAATGATAAGATGAGGATCATAGAAGGCATGAAAGTGGCTCAGTGGACAGAGAGCTAGGCCTGGGGATGGGAGGTCCTAGTTTCCAATCTGGTCTCAGATATTTTCTGGTTGGGTAATCCTGGGCAAGTCACTTGACCCTCATTACCTACCCCTTACCATTATTCTGCCTTAGACTTGATATTTAGTATTGCGTCTACGATGGAAGCTAGGGATTTTTTTAAAATGGAGATCATAGCACCTCCCTGCCAGGGTTGTGGTAAGAAACAAATGAGATTAATATTGGAAAAGTTCTGTGTATTCTTGAAGAACTATGAAAATATTGGTTATTATTATTAGTATTGTTACAAATGGCTTGGCTGCTCTTAGTTTTCTCATCTCTAACCTAAAAAGCCTAGGACTCTTAATTTGTTCCCATTTCACATGGTTTCATGTAAAATAGACATGCAGTATCAGAGCTGTAAGGGGCCTTAGAACAGAGAATGTCAGAACTGTGATTCCCTATTGTAAGGCCCCTCGTAGCCTTAACAGTTTCTGTTCTAAGCTCTATCCCAGTTCGAACATTCCCTGTTCTAAGCTCCCTGCCAGCTCTGATATTCCCTGTTTTAAGACACTTCTAACTCTGACATTCCCTTTTCTAAGGTTCTTCCCAGTTCTAACATTCTAGATTCTAATGTTCCTTCCAGCCTTGATGTTCCCTGTTCTAAGGCTCTTCAAAGCTCTAGCATTCCATGTTCTAAGCTCTCTGCCAGCTCTGAGATTCCCTGTTTTAAGACACTTCTAACTCTGACATTCCCTTTTCTAAGGTTCTTCCCAGTTCTAACATTCTAGATTCTAAGGCTCCTTCCAGCCTTGATGTTCCCTGTTCTAAGGCTCTTCAAAGCTCTAGCATTCCATGTTCTAAGCTCTCTGCCAGCTCTGAGATTCCCTATTTTAAGACACTTCTAACTCTGACATTCCCTTTTCTAAGGTTCTTCCCAGTTCTAACATTCTAGATTCTAAGGCTCCTTCCAGCCTTGATGTTCCCTGTTCTAAGGCTCTTCAAAGCTCTAGCATTTCCTGTTCTAAGCTCCCTGCCAGCTCTGAGATTCCCTGTTTTAAGACACTTCTAACTCTGACATTCCCTTTTCTAAGGTTCTTCCCAGTTCTAACATTCTAGATTCTAAGGCTCCTTGCAGCCTTGATGTTCCCTGTTCTAAGGCTCTTCAAAGCTCTAGCATTCCCTTTTCTAAGCTCCCTGCCAGCTCTGAGATTCCCTGTTTTAAGACACTTCCAACTCTGACATTCCCTGTTCTAAGGCTCTTCCAAACTCTGACATTCCCTGTTCTAAGCTCCCTCCCAGTTCTAACATCCCCTGTTCTAAGCTTCATCCCTGCTCTGACATTCCCTGATGTAAGACTGCTTCTAGTAATGATTTCCATTCTCTAAAGCTCTGAGGTTACACTAAGTTATATTAAGGCACTAATCTACCCACCTAGTCAGGCAGTTCTAAAGCAGCTCAGGTTGAGAAAGTGTCTCCATTAAAAGTGAGAAAGCAAAACTATGAGTGATCAGGAAGGGATCCATTCCCAGTGAGCCCAGACAGGGAGATTCCTGCCTCTGTAATTAATTGGTAAGCTTGTCCCTGGAAGAAATCCAGATGAAGGGTTGTCATGTCACGTGGGGTCAGATTGCCCAGGAGAAATCCATTCTTGTGTGTGGGGAGGAGTGGGGCAGGGTGGGTGTGGGGGTCTCCCCTTTCCTCCTCTCCCTGCCTCTCTTGGTTTTCTTGAATATTATTTTACTGAAAATTCAACTTCTGGATAGCCAATGGTTGGAGAGGAAGAGGAAACCCCTTTGGAGACTGGTAACATGCTATCCCTTCTGAAGGGCTCTGGAATTTTCCAAACCAAAGGAAGGATTGCAGCTAACATCATTCCGCAATGCCAAGGTGCTCACCTCTGCTGAGCCCTTTGATTTTGGAGGCATTCGTCAGCCTGGTTGCTTTGGGTTTTATGACTGGAAAAATTTGGAAATCACTGCAGCTGTTCATGAGCCACCTTCAGTTGGCCCTCTTGGTTTTCTGCCATCTGAGGGCACCGGTATTAACGTTCCAGTTAGATTTCAGATACTGGCCACCATGATTCATGGGGCAAGCCTTTGCCGTCATTCTCTGGTGTCTTTTTCGCCCTGATTCTTCCCTTGCTTCCGAAACGACTGGACTCTCTCAGAGTTGCATCATATTTACAGTCGTCCCACAACAACAAAAGCTTGGACAACCTCAGCTGCCTGAAGATTGGAAACGTCTCACTCACGGTGTGAAGAATTGATTGTCTCCCATCACACTACTTGGCAGCTGGAAGAATCCCTGATTTTCTGGCTGTGCCCTGTCACCTCTTGGCCTCATGCCAGGACCTTTCTCATGCTTTGGCTCTGAGAGGGTGCCTGAGCCTCAGCCACCAAGGGGGATCTTCTGAAGGCACCGGCTAGGGATGGGATCAAGGTGGGCCAGCCAGTGGGATGATGAAGACAGACAGGCAACAAGTGTTTGGAAGGCAGCTTAGGGAGACCATTCGCTCTGTCTTCAGCCCCGCACCCCAGATGACTTGGAGAAAGTTGCCCATTTTTCTCAAGGCACAAAATTGCCAGACGTATGAAATAGGAGTGGTAGCTCACTGTATTTATGCCTTCATATTGGGGCAAAGAGAAGCATGGCAATAAAAGCTGCTCTTTATATGGCACTTTGAGGTTTGCACAAGGCTCTATGTTCTAAGGTACCCAACTCCTTTGGAGGGGCTCTCAGTTATTTCAATTTTACATCCACGAAGACTCTAAACCATGCTGTTTGTTCTCCCACCTTCACCTCTGGGCACACACATGCACATACGGATGGACTGTGACTGTGGACACGTTGTATCCTGGAAGCCTTTAGTTTGGAGAGGGGGCTTTGCCTCTATGCCACTTCTCTGTCATCTCATCAAAGTGCATCATGGGTATCCCTCAGCTCTAGCACCTTTTACACGGTGAGTTCCTCCAGTGGAACGTGAAGTCAATGAGGAACAGGATTGTTTTACCTATTTGTAATTGTATCTCTGGTGTTTAGCACAGTGCCTAAGCCATTTTCTATCTATCTATCTGTCTGTGTATCTCTGTGCCGATCTATCCATCTATCTGTCTGCTTACCTTTCCTTTCCTTTCCTTTCCTTTCCTTTCCTTTCCTTTCCTTTCCTTTCCTTTCCTTTCCTTTCCTTTCCTTTCCTTTCCTTTCCTTTCCTTTCCTTTCCTTTCCTTTCCTTTCCTTTCCTTTCCTTTCCTTTCCTTTCCTTTCCTTTCCTTTCCTTTCCTTTCCTTTCCTTTCCTTTCCTTTCCTTTCCTTTCCTTTCCTGTCTCTTCCCTAATAACAAAATCTGAGGCAAATTCAAATCCAGCTCTTCCTGACTCCATTTCTAACTCTCTATCTACGATGCCATCTGAGGATTTCAGATAGTAAGTTAATCCAAGCATTATTGAGGGCAGCTAGGTGATGAAATGGATAAAATTCCAGGCTTGGAGTCAGGAAAATTTGGATTCAAATCCTGCCTCAGACACGTACTAGCTGTGTGTTAATGACCAAGTTACTTTATCCTGTTTGCCTCAGTTTCTTCATCTGTAAAATGAGCTGGAGAGAGAAATGGCCACATACTCCAGTATCTTTGCCAAGAAAACCCCCAAAGAGATCACAAAGAGTCAGACATGACTGAATAATCACATTCCAATACACACATATAAATACTGTGCAGATTGTGTGCATATCTGTATCTATATATACATTTATATACACATCATATGATCATGCATATATGTGGTCTAAACTAAAGCAGCATATATATATATATATATATATATATATATATAGTGTGTTCACATACACAATTCCTACCATTACACAATGTACATATGTTGTGTGTATGTATGTATTCTGAGGGACTTGGAAGCTCGTTGGGAATGGAAGACTTCTTGGATCATTGGAAGAGACGAGTCTTGAACGAGAATTGTTCATGGGATGGAAGAGTGATGTAGGATGGGCACAAAGTGTGGGCAATGCGGTAACATCTACTGTCCCAGAAAGCTCCTGAAATCACAATTAAGACTATGGTGGGTGGTGTTAACTCTTAGATCTCTGATGATTGCTTTGCGGCATCTGATAAAGGGATAAGAAAACGAGAGCAAAGGGAATGAGACTGATGATAGTGGCAGGGTCCAGGCACGCTGAAGAAGGGACTTTTTCAAACATGGATGGATGTATATACCAAATAAAGTTTGGTGGGAAGAAATAGCCTAGAGAAGCGAACTTTAGGGATAACATGAATGAATGAATGAATGAATGAACAAGAGAATGAATGGAAACACATTTATTGAACATTTACCATTTTCCAGGCACTGTGCTAAGTGATGGGAATATGAAATATAAGTAGTCAAGATTATCCTTGTCCTCCGGAAGGTGGAAGGTGGGAGGGTATTCCAAGATGTCATAGTTATCTGCCTCATTTGACGGTTTATCATATGGAATCCCCATGATTTGAGCTGTTCCAGTTGACCCAAGTGGGTAAACAAGGATCAGCCAATGAAAACTGCCAAAGGGCCAGTTTCTGCCCCCAATATGGCGCCACTTTTCTGCCAATTCATGCTGTTTCCAAATGGAATGGGCTGCCTTTGGGGTAGAGGATTCTTCCAAGTAAAATTAGGTGATTGTTGTGGTTGTTATAGAGCAAACTTTTAGTCAGAGACAGGTTTGACCCTCTCCATTCACCACAGGACCTTTCACAATAGTTCCAATCTGAGATTTTCAGATCAAGCTACACAAAATTTCCAGCACCTTGAGTCTTCCATTCAAAGCTGTATCACATTGATTATCCCCTTGAGTCATGATCCCTTTTACTAGATTGCACACTCAATAGCTAATTACCTTCTCCTCCTTCCTTAGAACTTTGCATGATCTGGGGCAATGGTGGTAGATTGAGACATGCTGGACGATTTCCATTTCTTACCAGCTACATTCGGAGTTCAAGTTCTTCTGGTCACAACCACAATAAGCACTTATTCAACATACACTGTGTACAGAGCACAGTACTGGACATTTGAGGGCATACACATACTTCCTGTCTTTCTGTTTTGCCATCTGAGGATATCAGTACAAATAACTGAAATATGCCACAGTTCATGATAAGCACCTTAGAGGTCTGCAAGAGATTTGCCATGTGAAGTCCCTGGGGAGCCATAAGAGCTAAAATATACACCGTACTTAAAGATATGCCAAGGGCTTTGCAAACACTCTCTTATTTGTCTCTCCTGATAACCCTGGCAGTGGGGCTTGTCCTTTAGTCAGACTTCTCTGTAGATGAGTGTTTCCTCAATGGAATGTAAACTTCTTGTAGACAGCGGCTGTTTGATTTTTATCTTCCTATTCACCATCCTGGTAGTGTTTGGTACATAGTAGTTTCTTTCCTTTTTTTAACCCTTACTTTCTATCTTGGAATCAATACTATGTATTGGTTCCAAAACATAAGTGTGGTAAGGGCTAGGCAACTGGGTTAAGTGACTTGCCCAGCTAGCAAGTGTCTGAGGTCACATTTGAACCTGGAACAGTCCATCTCTAGACTTGGCATTCTGAGCTTTAGCTTCCCCCAGCCAAGGCCATTTGTCAATTTACATACTTCTGTATACTTTGCCAAGCAGACATGGACAGGGAGAAAACCCTGTGGTTGACACATGGGCAACCTTATTTCATCGTTCTAGAATTGTATACCCCAAACCCAACTTGCCTGACCCTCAAAGCACAGATATGAAAGGAGAAGGAGAGGATGCTGGGAGAATTTTCCAGAGCTCATAGTTATCAGATCAAGAATTTGAACGAGACCCCAGAGACCATTTGGGTCACCCTCCTTAATTGAGAAATGAGAAAACTAAGATCCTGATCAAATCACAGGAGTAGTGATCACTGTCTTTGCCCAAAACCCTGTTCTATGCTGGAAGGAAGAGCTGAAACCCATATCTAATGGCAGGTCCTACTGGGTGTCATGTGTCAAATACCAATCAAGAACTAGACTTCTCAAACTGCCTCTTGGCTTCTCATGATGGATGTTCCATTGGCATCTCAATTGCAACATTTCCAAAACAAATCTCCTTATCTTTCTTCCCAAACTTTGCCCTCTTTTGAATTTTTCTATTATGGCTAAAGGTATCACCGTCCTGTCAGTCACCCAGACTTGTGATATCAATATTATCTTTGCCCTTTTGCTCTGATTCCATATATTTCATCTCTTGTCCAATCTTATCACAACATTTCCTGTAGACATCCTCTCCTCTCTACTCCCACAGAAGCAAATTTGAATCCCAGATCTTCTGACTCCAGAGCAAGATTTCTTTTTAGTATCTCATGGTGAATAACTTCAAGGGAGTGCTCAATTTCTTTTATTAAACAACTGAACTTGGATGCAATTAAAAAAACGCAGATTGAGCAGTTAACCTTTCTTTGGAATGACAGTTGGGGAAATATTTGCCATGTGGGCTATTTCATCTTTACAAGGGCAAGAAGAAGATGTATCTGCATAGTAGTTTTGTTTTTAATATAAAAGCTCTTGAGGTTTTAGTGGACCACAAGTTTAATATGAGCAAATAGATTGATATGGAAGCCAAGGAAGCTAATATAATTCTCAGAGAGTTTGCAAAGTGCCAGAAAGTTGGGGTGTGGGCGAGTGTTGCAGAGATCTGCTCCTGTTGGAGAGATGGTTGTATTGCAGGAAAACCCTGTAATCTGACTTACTGCTGGGAAGGTAGGATTGGACCCATCTCTCACCTTCTGATTAGTTGATCACACATCCATTGAGATCAAATCATTTTCTCCCACAGGCCTTGGCTTCACTTTGAAGTCTGCTGCCTATAGAATGAACTGAACCTAATGAAATGACATCCAATAGGGATAAATGTCACGCCTTACATAAAAGCTAGATAAATCAAACAGTTGCCCAACTAGCATTCATTGAGTTCTTACTGTGTACCAGGTTCTGAGTTTAGGTAGGAAAAAAACACCCATGAAAAGAGAAGAAAGAAATAAAAAAGAAAATAAAAAAAATAATTTGCTCTTTCACTTGGGAAAAGTTGCCTTCTGGGAGAAAAACAAGCAGCTAAAAGTCATTCCAAGGAAGAGTCCCTTCAGTGGAGTATGTAAATCCATGCAGAAGTATCAGGAGTATTTCCTGAAATAGCGTCAAGTCTTGACTCAACCCCTACCCATAAAGCCAAACAGATGAGGTGAACAGGAGAGAGTGATTATGTACTGATACTGGAGATATATCATTACATCTACCAGAAGAATCTCTGAAGGCTTCTCCATTGCTGTTCTTAGATTCAGTCTGTACAGAAGATGAGTTGGATTCCATCTATCCTATTCCTGAGGATATCCCTGAAGATTTATGGTCAAATTCTTCCACAGACGTAGGTCTATCGAAATCAGCTACTCCAGTTAGGGTGAGGACTATGGAAGGACAGTTCCTTGTGTACTTCAATATCCCTTAAATAAAGAAGCAATAGAAGTTATCAGACCTAGTATTGGTCCTAAGCCAACAGGGAATAGTAATACCTTGCTTCTCGGAATACAATACACCTATACTTCCAATAGAAAAGTTAAAGCTAGATCAGAATGGCAAAATCGTCTACAGATTCATTCAGATCTGAGAGCTGTAAACGATCATTTAGTAAAGACACATCCTATTGTATCAAGCCTAGCTGTTATAATCTCTTCCATTCCAAGTCAAGCAAGATACTTTACTGTGGTAGATTTATGCTCAGCGTTTTTCTTGATACCAATTCATGAGGATTCTCAAAAGATCTTTGCTTTTACCTGGGAGAAAACCGAGTGTAGGTGGACTCGTCTTCCACAGTGATTCATCGAATGTACCTCTCAGGCACCAGAAATGGAAACTGAAGTCCTCAAGGCTGGTGATGCCAGGGCAGAATAGCAGCAGACTTTCTTTTCACAGACTCATCATTGAGTCCTCTTCTTCAGTTCCATCTTGATCCTGTCCTGGCGAGAAGATAGATGTTGGAAGACACCTGCCAAGTGAAAGAAGAAGTTCCATCTATCAAAGCATCTGCCTGCATCTGTCTTATCCTCTACTTAAGAAAGAGTGAAGACTCCATTCCCAAGTCTTTTTAAATGTCTGACTTGCTAGATATCATGTGTGTGACATCACATAGGAACCATAATTACATAATTACATTTTCTGCTAGAGTTATGTACCACCAACTGTCCTTTGGGTATCTTGAACTATCCTATAGTCAACATGGATAGAAAATAACTCATTAATTTTCCTGTAAAACCCTCATTTCCTTTGAACTATCCTATTACTGTCAAAAGTACCACCATCTCCCCTGTCACACCTTTTTATAAACTCCAATTCATCTTCAACTCCTCATTCATCCTCAGCCATCCATACCAATCTGTTGCCATATTTTGCTATTTCACAACATCTTCTGTATATGACTCCTTTTCTCCACTCAGATACCAACTACTCTAGACCAGGCCCTCATCAACTCTCTTGAACTATTGCAATAGCCTGCTGGTGGTGTTCCAGGCTTTTCTCTTCTCATTCCAATCTACTTTGCTTCAAGTTGATCTTCCTAAAGCATAGATGTCTGACCTCATTAAATAAGCCCCCTCACATATACAATGAATCAACTCCAATGACCTCCTATTACATCCAAGAGGAGATAATTTGTTGTTGATTAGTTGTTTTTTAGTTGCGTCTCACCCTTTGTGATCCTATTTGGGGTTTTCTTGGCAAAGATACTGGAATGGTTTGCCACTTCCTACTCCAGCTCATTTTACAAATGAGAAAACTTAGGCATAGTTAAATGACTTGCCTAGAGTCATACAGTTAATAAGTATCTGAGGCCATATTTGAACTCATGGAAAGGAGAATTCTTCACTCCAGGTCCCTATTTCACATGGTTTCATGTAAAATTAGGATTCCTTGTTGTAAAACCCCTCCAAGCCTTAACGGTTTCTGTTGTAAACTCCCTCCCAGTTCTAATATACCCTGTTCTAAGCTCCTTCCCAGCTCTGAGATTCTCTGTTTTAAGACTCTTCCAACTCTGACATTCCCTGTTCAAACGTTCTTCCCAGTTCTAACATTCTAGATTCTAAGGCTCCTTCCAGTCTTGATGTTCTCTGTTCTAAGGCTCTTCAAAGCTCTAGCATTCCCTGTTCTAAGCTCCCTGCCAGCTCTGAGATTCCCTGTTTTAAGACACTTCCAACTCTGACATTCCCTGTTCTAAGGCTCTTCCAAGCTCTGACATTCCCTGTTCTAAGCTCCCTCCCAGTTCTAACATCCCCTGTTCTAAGCTTCATCCCTGCTCTGACATTCCCTGATGTAAGACTGCTTCTAGTAATGATTTTCATTCTCTAAAGCTCTGAGGTTACACTAAGTTATATTAAGGCACTAATTTACCCACCTAGTCAGGCAGTTCTAAAGCAGCTCAGGTTGAGAAAGTGTCTCCATTAAAAGTGAGAAAGCAAAACTATGAGTGATCAGGAAGGGATCCATTCCCAGTGAGCCCAGACAGGGAGATTCCTGCCTCTGTAATTAATTGGTAAGCTTGTCCCTGGAAGAAATCCAGATGAAGGGTTGTCATGTCACGTGGGGTCAGATTGCCCAGGAGAAATCCATTCTTGTGTGTGGGGAGGAGTGGGGCAGTGGTGGGTGTGGGGGTCTCCCCTTTCCTCCTCTCCCTGCCTCTCTTGGTTTTCTTGAACATTATTTTACTGAAAATTCAACTTCTGGATGACCAATGGTTGGAGAGGAAGAGGAAACCCCTTTGGAGACTGGTAACATGCTATCCCTTCTGAAGGGCTCTGGAATTTTCCAAACCAAAGGAAGGATTGCAGCTAACATCATTCCGCAATGCCAAGGTGCTCACCTCTGCTGAGCCCTTTGATTTTGGAGGCATTCGTCAGCCTGGTTGCTTTGGGTTTTATGACTGGAAAAATTTGGAAATCACTGCAGCTGTTCATGAGCCACCTTCAGTTGGCCCTCTTGGTTTTCTGCCATCTGAGGGCACCGGTATTAACGTTCCAGTTAGATTTCAGATACTGGCCACCATGATTCATGGGGCAAGCCTTTGCCGGCATTCTCTGGTGTCTTTTTCGCCCTTATTCTTCCCTTGCTTCCGAAACGACTGGACTCTCTCAGAGTTGCATCATATTTACAGTCGTCCCACAACAACGAAAGCTTGGACAACCTCAGCTGCCTGAAGATTGGAAACGTCTCACTCACGGTGTGAAGAATTGATTGTCTCCCATCACACTACTTGGCAGCTGGAAGAATCCCCGATTTTCTGGCTGTGCCCTGTCACCTCTTGGCCTCATGCCAGGACCTTTCTCATGCTTTGGCTCTGAGAGGGTGCCTGAGCCTCAGCCACCAAGGGGGATCTTCTGAAGGCACCGGCTAGGGATGGGATCAAGGTGGGCCAGCCAGTGGGATGATGAAGACAGACAGGCAACAAGTGTTTGGAAGGCAGCTTAGGGAGACCATTCGCTCTGTCTTCAGCCCCGCACCCCAGATGACTTGGAGAAAGTTGCCCATTTTTCTCAAGGCACAAAATTGCCAGTCTTATGAAACAGGAGTGGTAGCTCGCTCTATTTATGCCTTCATATTGGGGCAAAGAGAAGCATGGCAATAAAAGCTGCTCTTTATATGGCACTTTGAGGTTTGCACAAGGCTCTATGTTCTAAGGTACCCAACTCCTTTGGAGGGGCTCTCAGTTATTTCAATTTTACATCCACGAAGACTCTAAACCATGCTGTTTGTTCTCCCACCTTCACCTCTGGGCACACACATGCACATACGGATGGACTGTGACTGTGGACACGTTGTATCCTGGAAGCCTTTAGTTTGGAGAGGGGGCTTTGCCTCTATGCCACTTCTCTGTCATCTCATCAAAGTGCATCATGGATATCCCTCAGCTCTAGCACCTTTTACATGGTGAGTTCCTCCAGTGGAACGTGAAGTCAATGAGGAACAGGATTGTTTTACCTATTTGTAATTGTATCTCTGGTGTTTAGCACAGTGCCTAAGCCATTTTCTATCTATCTATCTGTCTGTGTATCTCTGTGCCGATCTATCCATCTATCTGTCTGCTTACCTTTCCTTTCCTTTCCTTTCCTTTCCTTTCCTTTCCTTTCCTTTCCTTTCCTTTCCTTTCCTTTCCTTTCCTTTCCTTTCCTTTCCTTTCCTTTCCTTTCCTTTCCTTTCCTTTCCTTTCCTTTCCTTTCCTTTCCTTTCCTTTCCTTTCCTTTCCTTTCCTTTCCTTTCCTTTCCTTTCCTTTCCTTTCCTTTCCTTTCCTTTCCTTTCCTTTCCTTTCCTTTCCTTTCCTGTCTCTTCCCTAATAACAAAATCTGAGGCAAAATTCAAATCCAGCTCTTCCTGACTCCATTTCTAACTCTCTATCTACTATGCCATCTGAGGATTTCAGATAGTAAGTTAATCCAAGCATTATTGAGGGCAGCTAGGTGATGAAATGGATAAAATTCCAGGCTTGGAGTCAGGAAAATTTGGATTCAAATCCTGCTTCAGACACGTACTAGCTGTGTGTTAATGACCAAGTTACTTTATCCTGGTTGCCTCAGTTTCTTCATCTGTAAAATGAGCTGGAGAGAGAAATGGCCACATACTCCAGTATCTTTGCCAAGAAAACCCCCAAAGAGATCACAAAGAGTCAGACATGACTGAATAATCACATTCCAATACACACATATAAATACTGTGCAGATTGTGTGCATATCTGTATCTATATATACATTTATATACACATCATATGATCATGCATATATGTGGTCTAAACTAAAGCAGCATATATATATATAGTGTGTTCACATACACAATTCCTACCATTACACAATGTACATATGTTGTGTGTATGTATGTATTCTGAGGGACTTGGAAGCTCGTCGGGAATGGAAGACTTCTTGGATCTTTGGAAGAGACGAGTCTTGAACGAGAATTGTTCATGGGATGGAAGAGTGATGTAGGATGGGCACAAAGTGTGGGCAATGCGGTAACATCTGCTGTCCCAGAAAGCTCCTGAAATCACAATTAAGACTATGGTGGGTGGTGTTAACTCTTAGATCTCTGATGATTGCTTTGCAGCATCTGATAAAGGGATAAGAAAACGAGAGCAAAGGGAATGAGACTGATGATAGTGGCAGGGTCCAGGCACGCTGAAGAAGGGACTTTTTCAAGCATGGATGGATGTATATACCAAATAAAGTTTGGTGGGAAGAAATAGCCTAGAGAAGAGAACTTTAGGGATAACATGAGTGAATGAATGAATGAACAAGAGAATGAATGGAAACACATTTGTTGAACGTTTATCATTTTCCAGGCACTGTGCTAAGTGATGGGAATATGAAATATAAGTAGTCAAGATTATCCTTGTCCTCCAGAAGGTGGAGGGTGGGAGGGTATTCCAAGATGTCATAGCTATCTGCCTCATTTGAAGGTTTATCACATGGAATCCCCATGATTTGAGCTGTTCCAGTTGACCCAAATGGGTAAACAAGGATCAGCCAATGAAAACTTCCAAAGGGCCAGTTTCTGCCCCCAATATGGCACCACTTTTTCTGCCAATTCATGCTGTTTCCAAATGGAATGGGCTGCCTTTGGGGTAGAGGATTCTTCCAAGTAAAATTTGGTGTTTGTTGTGGTCGTTATAGAGCAAACTTTTAGTCAGAGACAGGTTTGACCCTCTCCATTCACCACAGGACCTTTCACAATAGTTCCAATCTGAGATTTTCAGATCAAGCTACACAAAATTTCCAGCAGCTTGAGTCTTCCATTCAAAGCTGTATCACATTGATTATCCCCTTGAGTCATGATCCCTTTTACTAGATTGCACACACAATAGCTAATTACCTTCTCCTCCTTCCTTAGAACTTTGCATGATCTGGGGCAATGGTGGTAGATTGAGACATGCTGGACGATTTCCATTTCTTACCAGCTACATTCGGAGTTCAAGTTCTTCTGGTCACAACCACAATAAGCACTTATTCAACATACACTGTGTACAGAGCACAGTACTGGACATTTGAGGGCATACACATACTTCCTGTCTTTCTGTTTTGCCATCTGAGGATATCAGTACAAATAACTGAAATATGCCACAGTTCATGATAAGCACCTTAGAGGTCTGCAAGAGATTTGCCATGTGAAGTCCCTGGGGAGCCATAAGAGCTAAAATATACACCGTACTTAAAGATATGCCAAGGGCTTTGCAAACACTCTCTTATTTGTCTCTCCTGATAACCCTGGCAGTGGGGCTTGTCTTTTAGTCTGACTTCTCTGTAGATGAGTGTTTCCTCAATGGAATGTAAACTTCTTGTAGACAGCGGCTGTTTGATTTTTATCCTCCTATTCCCCGTCTTGGTAGTGTTTGGTACATAGTAGTTTCTTTCCTTTTTTAAAAACCCTTACTTTCTATCTTGGAATCAATACTATGAAAAAAGAAAGAATGAAGGAAAGCACAGAAAGAAAGAGAGAGAGAGAGAGAAAGAAAGAAATAAGAAAGAAAGAAAGAAAGAAAGAAAGAAAGAAAGAAAGAGAGAGAGAGAAAGAAAGAAAGAAAGAACAAAAGGAAGGAAGGAAGGAAGGAAGGAAGGAAGGAAGGAAGGAAGGAAGGAAGGAAGGAAGGAAGGAAGGAAGTATGTATTGGTTCCAAGGCAGAAGAGTGTTAAGGACTAGGCAATGGGGTTAAGTCACTTGCCCAGCTTGCAAGTGTCTGAGGTCAGATTTTAACCTGGGACCTTCCATCTCTTGACCTGGCTTTCTGAGCCTGCTTCAACTGAGCCACCCAGTTGCCCTGAGGAGTTTTTAAATAAATGCTTATTGATTGAATGATTGATTAACCCTTCTCTGACACTTATTATGTGTACAAACTTGAGTAAATAGTTCAACTTTGACAGAACTCATTTTCTTTGTAAAATAGGAAGTTGGATAGAATGAGGTCTGAGGTCACTTGTAGCTATAAATCTCTGATCCTATGGTTCTTTTTTTTTCCTATTTGAAAATGTTTATTCATTTAATTAATTTAGAATATTTTGCCATTGTTTCATGATTCCTGTTCTTTCCCACCCCCACTCCTGTAGGCCACGTGCAATTCCACGGGATTTTTCATGTATAATTGATACAGACCTATTTTCATATTTTTAACTAATGTGATTGTTTAGAGTCTAAATCCCCAATCATATCTCCATAGACCCACGTGATTAAGCAATTGTTTTTCTTCTGTGTTTCTGCTCCCACAGTTCTTTCTCTGGATGTGCTAATAAGTAAGTCCCTTACATTTAATTGTGCCACAGTGTATCAGTCTCTGTGTACAGTGTTCTCCTGGTTCTGCTCCTCTCACTCTGCATGACTTCCTGGAGGTTGTTCCAGTTCACATGGAATCCCTCCAGTTTATTATTCCTTTGAACACAATAGTATTCCATTACCAACAGATACCACAATTTGTTCAGCCATTCCCCAATCGAAGGGCATCCACTCATTTTCCAATTTTTTGCCACCACAAAGAGTGAGGCTTTAAATATTTTTGTACTTTTTCCTTATTATCTCTCTCTTTTTTTTTTTTACCCAGCATTGGTAAGGCTGTGATCTTATGACCCTACGACATCTCTGGGCCTCAGTTTCACCTTATGAAAAATGAGAGTTGTGTTTGTTGAGATGAATTTACTTCCATGCTCAAGACTAGCCTTCTCTGAACACCAATTTCCTTCTCTATAAAATGAGGTTACAATAGATTTACTTAGAGATCCCTTCTGTCTCTAGATTGGAAAGTCCATCATCCTATGGCTTCTCTGAACCTCAATTCCCTTCTTTATAAAATAAGAGCATTGAGCTAGCTCATCTTTGAGGTCTCTTTCAATTCTAGATTGCCTAGCCTATAATCCTGTGGCCTCTCCAGGCCCCAGTTTCTTCCTCTGTAAACTGAGAGTGTCAAATTAGATAACTTTCAATGTCCATTCGCACTCTTAATTTATGAACCCTTCCATTTTACAGAAAGGGAAACTGAGAGTCAGAGAAACTTAATGGCCTGCCTATAGTTGCACAACTAGTAAATGCTAGAGGAAATGCAAGGCCAAGTGCCTTTCCTGATAGACTCCCTGGATTGGGGCACAGAGCCTCTGAGATCCAGATATTCCAGACTGTCAGCAGGAGTCAGGGTGATAGATAGTGTTTCGTTGGCATCCATTCACCCTGTGATGCATCTTTTCTGCCTACAGATCCTGGCAAATGTATCTCCAGAATCTTTTGCCATATCTAGTGCAATAGTTCCCCTGACAGCTGGCATCAGCACTGCCCACACCCAACCCTCATTTTTGGCCTTTGGAAGCTGTCCTGCTCCCAAGGCAGGGAAAGTTTTGCATTGCCTTAGCTTGCCTTTGAACCTGAACACCCAACAGCTGGGAGTTGGGGAACTGGTGTAGCCTGTATTTCCCCTCCCTAGTGATGCTAAGTCCAGTCTGTGCAAAGAAAATGTGTGTCAGCCTGGAGGATGCCAATGAAGTGACTGATCCAGCCAGTCCGGTCAGAGGTTTGGTGTGTGTTTTAGGGAAGAGTTGGTGGTGGCTTGGATGCTGATGTCACTAAGATATCTGGGACCAAGTACAGGTGAACAGGCTTTACACAAACCCAGGGACCCATATAGAATAGGGCAAAGAAGTTAGAAAGAAAGCTTCATGAACTTGACTTGGCCCTTGAAGTTCAAGATGGCGGGGAAAGAGGAGAGGATGGTCCTAGTGGAGGGACCAACCTAGGGAATCACATAGAAGTGATTCTGATATTCTGAGGGAGGATGTTCTGACAAGCAGAGATTCACAGATTGTTAGGATTCCAGAGATGAAGAACTTCGAACACAGAACCCAGAAAGTCAGATTCTGGGAGGAGCCTCAGAACAAGGAATATCAGATTTGGAAAAAAGATCTTAGAGATCACTTTAGTCCAAGACTTCCACTTTACAAATGAAGGTTAAGGAAAGTATCACGTAAGAGAATAACTAGAAATAAGAGAGGGGATGATGGGAAAGCTGAGGTGGGACCAGATTTTGAAATGTCTCAAATGCCAGGGGAAGAAAAAAAGGCACAAACACCCCCCCACACACACATGGACACACAACCACCTCCTCCCGTCAACCCAGGTCTTATACAGGAAAGCTTAAGGAACTTTTTTATTCATATAATTTCTGTTCAATATACAAATCCTGGTCCCTGCCAGAAACAGATTCCCAGTAAATCACTAAATTCACAAAGTTTCAATTCTTGTTGATTTTGTTATTTCAGAGATGTGAAAAAATCCATATTCTACCTTTTCGCTTGACCTGGAATTAGTCCCATTCCATTTCTGATGCCTCAGTTTCTCTAGCCAATAAAATAGGATGGATAATCCTGCCCCCTTCAGGCTGGTGTCAGAAACATACATGGCTGAACCAGGTAAATGGGG
The DNA here is from genome assembly GCF_027887165.1 of Monodelphis domestica. Classification (NCBI taxonomy): domain Eukaryota; kingdom Metazoa; phylum Chordata; class Mammalia; order Didelphimorphia; family Didelphidae; genus Monodelphis; species Monodelphis domestica. The sequence continues at coordinate 36,758,924 of NC_077229.1, forward strand.
GCCATAAGGTACTCAGACTCCAGCAGTGAAGAGAACACTGATTCTATGTTCAAGGATGTGAGTTCAAATACCATCTCTAACACTATTTCTGTGACAAGTCATTCGTTTCTCTGGGCCTCAGTTTGGGCCATGGGTTGGATGCTCTCTGAAGTCTCTTCTAATACTAGATCTATAATTGTTCATTCGTTTTTTAGACCTGGTCAAGCTAACAATGTCTTAAGCAGTCATTAAGATACAATATGGCAGGGCAGCTGGGTGGTTCAGTGGATTGAGAGTCAGGCCCAGAGAAGGGAGGTCCTGGGTTCAAATGTGACCTCAGACACTTCATAGCTGTATGACCTTGGGTCAGTCATCTAACCCCCATTGCCTAACCCTTGCTGCTCTTCTGCCTTGGAACCATACATGAGATGGAAGGTGAGGGTTTAAAAAAAAAAAAGAGGATAGAATTCTGGACATGGAGTCAGGAAGACCCAGGCCAGGTAGCCTGGTGCTTAGACAGCTAACTTTAGCTAAGTCTAACACAGAGTTAGCCTCAGACAATTTAAATGGGTCTTGGGTAATTTCCCAAGATAATCTATTGTAGGAAGGTGCTCATATCAGAAGAGGGAGTTTCCATATTGGGCTATGGAATCCCAAGGTCCCTTCCCATCCTCTCCAAGATCTTTCCCAATCGCACATTTTATGCCCAAATATCTCTCCCATCTTGGACCTTCTATATTTTAAGGACATTTCAAGTCTTTTCACTTCCTGGGGCCCCACTTTCCCAATACAAAGGGGACCAAAATGAGTCAGTTGCCTCAGTAACTTATCTATCCCTTCAGGGTTGAAAGCTTTGGTCCAGTGACTCTCTCCAACACTCCCTGCCCTCTGGGTTCCTGCCAGAAGGAACATTCTTTCCGTGAACCATCCAGGATTGTCTGGGTTCGACTCCATGTCAAAAATGGAACCCAGGAAACAGCTCCATTTTGATCCTTTCTCACAAGGCCAGCCCAGGCCTTAGGACTCCAGGGCAAGGGAGAAAAAAATGTATGCAATCGAATTCTTCTTTGCAGGTTGCTAGGGAGTGGTAATTCTTAAGCACCCCTTGGAGCAGGATTAGGGGGATTTAGGCAAGGCCTATAAACCCTGCACTCTACTTAATTTCTTTAATTTATTAGGAAGGATTTCTCACACCTCCAGGGAAAGGGCAAAACAGCTCCTTTGTTTCCAGTCAGGGGCCCGTTTTCCCTCTCTTCCTTTACTGCTTTTTTTGCCAGGTTTCTAAAACAAATCCCATCTCTAGGGATGGGCATATGTCTCTTGGGGGTTGGGGGAGCTTGGCCAAAACTGAGGCTGTACCCTCTGGATCTTCCCCAATCCTCCTGGGGTTTAAAGTAAAGGGTGGCCTGAGTCCCTGGGGACATACACACTCCCAGTGGGTCCAGCTGCCACTGTTAGCAGGGGTGGGAGTTCACCCACCCACCCCCCACTGGGACCCCCTCTAATATAGGGGTGTTTTCTTTGCTTGCCTTCCAAGGCTTGGACTCAGTGTGCCTTCTAGTCTGGGGCCAGAGGCTTGGAGAAGGACAGGCAGAAGGTGTCTAAAAAGAACACACACACACACACCCTCTACCCAAACAGCCAGGAAAGGGATGCCAACGAGGCATGAAAACTAGAGATTTGAGGCTTTGTCCCCATTGGTTTGGCTACAACTGGGGAGGGAGAAGCCCTCAACATCTAATTTTTAATTGGGAGGAGGGTGGAGGGAGATGGAAGGTAAGTATTGGAGAAACCCTCCTTAGGAAGTTGAGGATAAGTACATACTTCCGTAGACCCTCGCAGTCAACTAGGTAATACATTCTTGGCTGCCACTGCCTCCCGTTCATCGGAATTGCAGCAGGGGAGCTTGAAACATCATCAAATCCAAAAATAACAAGGAAGAAAAACTTCCCGCCAGCCTCCAGCACACAGGAGCCTGAGGCCCTTCTTCCAATTGGCCCTTTGCCCAGCCTGCCAACGTCTATACCCAGACAACACCTACAGGATGAATTAAAGAATTTACCCACAAAGGTCATCTCCCCTCCTCTCTCTTCTCCCTGCCTCCTTCCCTCCCTCCTCCTCTTTTTCTCTCTCCTTCACTCGCTTCCTCTCTCCTCTTCTCCTCCCCTACAACCCATTTTTGGACTTTTCTTTCTTCCTTGTACAATGGATGGGTTCAAATCCTACCTCTGGTACTTCTATATATGTGTCTAGAGAAACATAACTTAGCTTTTCTGAGTCTCAGGTTACTCATGGAGAAGTGAGTATAATGGTTGGAGTAATTGATTTAACTTATACAAAAAATCACCCCATTTCCCTTAAAGTAAGTGATGCCTAATCAAGCTCAATCATTCACTTTATTTTTTTTATTATTATGCTCACTTTATTTTTAATTCAGATATTTTATTTTTCCAGTTACACGTAATAATAATTTTCTTTTCTTCATTGATTTTTATTAGTCACTTCATTTTTTAAATTATTATCCTCACTTTATTTTCAAGTCATGATATTTTATTTTCCAGAGTTACATGTAATAATAATTTTCTTTTCTTCATTGATTTTATTAGTCACTTCATTTTTTAAAATTATTATCCTCACTTTATTTTTAATTCAGATATTTTATTTTTCTGATTCACATGTAATAATAATTTTCTTTTCTTCATTGATTTTTATCAATCAGCCACTTTATTTTTTAAATTATCCTCACTTTATTTTTATTAAGATATTTTGTTTTTCTGATTACATGCATGTAATAATAATTTTTTCCTTCATTGATTTTTATCAATCATTTTATTTTTTAATAGAATTTTTATTTAATTAATTAATTTACAATATTTTTACATAGTTACAGGATTCATGTTCTTTTCCTCCCCTTCTCCTGTCCCCCTGGACCCCCACCATCAATCATTCACTTTAGATGAAGTACAAAAAGTCCTTCAAGTTGAAGCTATGTTGTTTAGAAATCATGTTATCATATTTGGAGAACCCAAGGAAATTTGATCAAACCCTAGGAATCCTCTAAAGAAACATCAATGATTTGAATAATAGAGTCGTTTTGAGAGGTTGGCATTTATATGAAACCCCCTGAGGTAGTACCACCTGAGTTGAGAGGATAAAACTCCTCTTCTTCTTTTTGGTATGTCCCCTTTGGAAATAAGAAGAGGATCCTAAACTTTGACAGATACAGAGAATGTTGGACTTTCCATCTCATCATTAGTTTCCTCAATGCAGTATCTTGTATTGAGACTTTAAAGAAGAACAGACAAGAGATTTATGGTTCCAAAAGGAGACTAGAAAAGAACATACCGTGTACCTACAAAGGAGATTTTCTGAGAACCATATCAGCGGTGGAAAAGGACTTCCAGAAAGCGAACTTGTGAATGACTTCTTTGCCATATATGTTCTCTAAGCCTGAGCCCACTTTCCCCTGTAGGAGAGAGTACACATGCTTTTTGGAGAATTTGGGAAGAATTCCCACTATACCACTTCAATGCATAACCTTTTCTAAAACCTTAATGCTGGCTGGCCAAAATGATTTTGTCATAATCTTGAGTAGGAAAGCACACTAGTGGGGGCTCAAAATCATGACATTAGTAAACTATTACCAGCTCCTCTGAGATACCTGAGAGGGAGATGTAACCTTGCTCCCAACTCCAAGATTTCTTTCTCAAAGTCAGAGTTGGTTAAGGATGCTTAGAGCTTATATTGGGTATGTAGTGCTAAAAATCATTGTTGTTCTTACCTCTCAGAGTTGTTTTCGACCTGTAGAGAAATAATAATAATGACCGTTTCTGTTGTGTTTTAAGATAAGCAAGGTGCTTTCCATCTTTTAGATCATTTTGATCCTCATGGTTTTATTATTATCCCATAGTAAGGATAAGGAAACTGGGGTTACTTATGGTTAAGGGGCTTGCCTAGGACAGTTAGTAAGCATCCGAGGTCAAATTTGAACTCGTTTTCCTATCTCCAACTTCAACACTCTATCCACTGGGTCATTTAGATTTTCTTTGCGAATTTTAAAGTATTATAGAAATAGAAGTTCTGCTTCTTCCTTTCATTTCCCTCCTTCCCCCTCCTCTCCTTCCTACTTTCATTTCCCACCCTTGTAGGATCGATCCTGCCAACCAAAAGGAGGGGAAAAGCAACAATACATTTGAGGGCTGATCTAATCCCAGGGCACGGTAGCTTTTTTTTTTTCTCTTTTCATTTTCTAAATGTTTTACCCACATTAGCTAATTAAGTAATTAGACCACCAACCTGGCTAGAATCCCTACAGGAGAATGAGAAGAGATTTCATTTGGGATGCCAGATCTCTATCTCCCTGATAAATCCCCTTGCCCAGATCCCATAATTCCTTGTCTTCTCTGGCACCTCTCCACCCCTCCCCATCCTTTACTTTTATTTATTTCAGCTACTTTTTGTTCCTGTCCCTTTTGGATTAGCCTCTCCATTTTTTAGGCCCTTCTCTGAGACTCTGAATTGCATTGGTAAAGGGATTCTTTTTACCCATGGAGTCACCCATCCTGGTCCCTCTCCCTACTGCTTTCTCTTTCTCTAATTCTGAATTAGTCCCAGCTCCTGGGGACATACCATGCTTAAGACTACCTGACCTACCTGGAATACCCTCTGGAAGAACTTCAGAGCCTTAGTACCATTTCCAGTCTAGCATTCTTTCTATATAGACATACATTGTGTTTTGCTGGTAGAAGACCAACCGTTGGTGTCCCTACATTTCTGAAGCAGGCACAAAATAAGCTCCTGAGCAGTTGAGTGACTTATGGACCACACTGCAAGATGGTGATATGAACAGAATGCTGGATTTGGAATCAGGACAACTTGAGTTTAAATCCTGCCTGAAATGCTTAAGAGCTATGTGACCTAGGTAAATTACTGTGTCTGCCTGCCTCAGTTTCTTCTTCTGTAAAATAGGTATGAGAATACCAGCCCTCTCCCAGGGTTGTTATGAGGATCAAATGAGAAAATCTATGTAAGTCAGGGTAGCTAGGTATTTCAGTGAATAGAGAGCCAGGTCAAGAGATGGGAGGTTCTGGGTTCAAATCTAACCTCAGACACTTCTGTTAAATTTAATTGTGGTTGGACTCTGAATATTTTTATAGGTGGTCTCCAGGGATTTCATTTCTAAATCCCAAAATGAATTACTAAAGTAAAATGTAATTTATTGTAGTTTTATTTACAATAGAGGGAAGATATTAAAGAATGAAAGAGAGAGAGAGAGAGAGAGAGAGAGAGAGAGAGAGAGAGAGAGAGAGAGAGAGAGAGAGAGAGAGAGAGAGAGAGAGAGAGAGAGAGAGAGAGGAGAGAGAGAGAGGAGAGAAGAGAGAGAGAGAGAGAGAGAGAGAGAGAGAGAGAGAGAGAGAGAGAGAGAGGAGAGAGAGAGAGAGAGGAGCGCTCTGGCTTCCACTGATACCAGTTAGAATTTTTAAACCCCAGCCAGGGGAAGAGAGTCTCAAGACCAGTGGGCCTTACCTGGAGGCTTCACACCTCCAGAAAGTCAGGGTCACTAAGTCAGCCTTTCACTCACCACCTAAATAGAAAAGTAGTCTGAGGTCTCTTGCACAAGTTCCTCCAGGGGTCCAGTTCCTCCAGTCCAACTCTTAGTCAGAGAATCCTCCATCAACTTGAATCTCAGATTGAATATAACCTTCTAGCCTCTGATCCTCTTTTTAAAGATGTTTTTCTCTTGCAAACTTCACATCTACCAATCACAGCAGACACTTTTCTCCAGGACTGTCCATTCTTTAGTTCACATCCTCTTTGATTAGATTATATGGGTTTTGTAGTTACTTAACACCTTTTTGTAGTTAAAATGGGTAGATCTACTTAAAATACTGAGTTATCACCTGTTGGGATTTAAAATCTAAAAATAGATGTGGATTACAATTTAATCTTCACAATAAAGGAAGAGCTAAGTATCTTCATTGTTACAATCAGGGGAGAGCCAAATCCAATGTTCACACTTCCTAGCTGTGTGGCACTGGGCAAGTCACTTAACTCCAATTGCCTAGCCCTTACTACTCTTTGGCCTTGGAACCAGTCCTTAGCATTGATTCTAAGACAGAAAGTACAGGTTTTAAAAAGGATGTAAAACACTTTGTAAATCTTAAAGCATTATGAAAATGCTAACACATAAGCATTACTTGGAATCCCTCAGCACTCCAATGGATCTGTGATTTCATCATTGTGGATATTCTGTTGAATAATACAAATCACTGTCCATCTTTGCCCACATGACCCTTCCATCCACACCTTTGCACAAGTTCATAAAAACAAAAACTTTAACATTTGACATTCTAAAAAAATAGGTGATTCCCAATTCCTCCCTTTCCTGGCACTTCCATTTGGGAGGTACCCATCTCCTAGAACTGTGTGGGAGATCATTGAGATCATAAGGAGGTAATGATACAAAGGAGAAAATATTCATAAAGTAGTAAACCATGGAGTTGGCACTATACAATTATTGTTGTTATTGGTATCATTGTTGTTGAGTTGTTTCAGTTGTGTCCAACTTTTCATGACTCCATTTGGGGTTTTCTTGGAAAAGATTCTTGAATGGTTTGCTAGTTCCTTCAGTACATTTTACGGATGAAGAAACTGAGACAAACAAGGTTAAGTGACTTGCACAGGGTCAAACAGCTATAGTGTTGGAGGCCAGATTTCAACACTGGTGTTCCTGAACTGCCCCATATAAATATTAGCTATTATGATGATGGTGATGAAGGAGAAGGAGAAGAAAAAAGGAGGAAGAGGAGAAGGAGAAGGAGAAAGAGAGTGAGAAAGAAGGAGAAGGAAGAAGAAAGATGATAAGATGGTAAGACTGAGAACCATTTTATATTTTATGACTTGTCATGTCCAAAGAATGAAGAGTGCCTGATACACAGTTAGTACCTAATAAAATGCTTTTTCATTCATGTTTTTCATTCATTCACTCATTCATCACCAAGGGATGAGGCTGCTGGCAATGGTCTTCTCCATATTTAATTAGACTGATCCTTACAAAACCATCTCAATGTATTACTAGAGTTGAACTCAAAGCTTGTCCAACATAGCAGATGGATGTAATGGAAGTTCAGTTTCATTGGCTTAGCCTCCATGAACCCAGCGTTGCTTCCACTTCATGATGAGGTATCCTCAGGATGGTTTTATGGACTCTGGATGCTCTGTGGTCTTTCTAGATGCAAGTGTTTGCCATAGATTCGATATATCGAGACAAGTATACCAGATCCTGAGGTTTTATTTCACGTTGTGGACGTTTCTCTCACCTTGAGTTGAGTTGGCTCCCCGCATTTCTTGGCAGCATTTAAAAAGTCTGTGCCCATCACTTCTGACATAAATAGATGGTTTTCTCATCATAATTTCCCATATTTGCAGGGCGTAGAAGTAATAGACCAAGAAATGAAATTTCATCGTTAAGTCATTTGTAGGGTTTTCCTTCCAATTTTATTCATTTCACCCTTCTTCAACCCCCCAAAAAGGAAAAAACAAAGTCCTCAGGCAACACACAGACCTTCCTTTCTAATATATTTTGCCTGCGTGCCCATGTTATTAAGTCTTCTGTTTTCTCTGGCAAGATCTGCCTGGCTCTCTCCATCGGCAGAGTCTGTAAGTGAAATGAAGTTTCAGGTCTTATAAAAAGGGGAACATTCTGCCCCAAGTTTGCTCTTAATGGGTGGGAAAATCCCATTAAGCATTTGTGAAATATGTCTTAAATAGAGGAATACTAATCGTAAGTGGTCTAATAAAATCCTTCTCCTCAACCCTAAGGAAAGCCTCGGGTTCCCTGGCATTTGCCCAAGTATTTGTCCTCCAAAATTCTTTTAAGCGTTCATCTTTGGGGGCCTTTCTTTCATTCCCCCAGAGCATATGGCATCTGAAGCAAGGGTTTGTTTCACAGTTTGCCCTCCAACTCCAACATCTCTAGGACTGGCCATACTAAGTACCCAAGTGCTCATGAGCGATGGAAACCGTCAAAAGTTCTGATCAGTAATGATGACAATGATGATAACTAGCAGTTATATGATGCTTTCAGCTTTACAAGGTAGATCCCTTCGTCCTCACAATAGCCCTGGGAGATAAGTACCACTATCATCCCCGTTTTTTCAATATTTCAATATATTATTTTTACCAGTTACATGTGAAGATAAATTTTTAATGTTTGTTTTAACTTTGAGTTCCAAATTCTCTCCCCTTTCCCCTCCTTGAGATAACAAGCAGTTTGATATCAGTTATGCATGCATAGTCATACACAACTTATTTTCATATTAGTCATGTTATTATCATCCTTATTTTACAGATGAGGAAACTGAGGCAAACGGAAGTTAAGTGACTTGCTCAAGGTCACTCAACTAATAAATGTCTGAGATTGTATTTGAACTCAGACCTTCCTGATTTCAAGTCCAGAGCTCTATGCCCATCATCTGCTACATGCTCTAGTCAGGACACAGCATCATGGATGAATTAAAAATTATTTATTAAGCACTTACTATGTGCCAGGTATTGTGTTAAGTACTGAGGATGCAGATATGCTACCTGTCTTCAAGGGGCTTACAGTTTAGTGAAAGGGCCAGGAGAGGGAAAAACAATCCATCAGTGGAAGTAGGGAAGGACATGAAGTTAGGAAGTGATGTAAAGGCCTGATTCTAAGCAAGATAAGATAAAAAGCCCTCCAGAGTCCAGGGAGGACAGTGGGTTCCTGTGGGAAGAGGATGTTGGCTAGAGTGAAGGCAACACTAATTGACTTGTCCACAGGGGCAGCTGGGTAGCTCTGTGGATTGAGAGTCAGGTCTAGAGACAGGAGGTCCTGGGTTCAAATGTGACTTCAGGACACTTCCCAGCTATGTGACCCTGGGCAAGTCACTTAACCCTCATTGCCTAGCCCTTAGCACTCTTCTGTCTTAGAACCGATAAACAGTATTGATTTTAAGGCAGGAGGTGAGGGTTTAAAAAAAATAATTGACATGTCCAGAGGACTTTCTAGATTCCTGAGGACTTTCTTCCCAAGACACCTATAGGTAGACATGAACAAAGCATGACAAACGAGAAATAATGTGGGAGATGGCTGCTATATAGAAAAGAAACAAGAGGGTACAGTGTTCACTCACTCTCTGTCTCTGTCTCTCCCTCTCTTCCTCTCTCTCTCTGTCTCTGCCTCTCCCTGTCTCTCTCTGTCTGTCTGTCTGTCTGTCTCTCTCTCTGTCTCTCTGTCTCTCTCTCTGTCTCTCTCTGTCTCTGTCTCTCTCTGTCTGTCTCTCTGTCTCTCTCTCTGTCTCTCTCTGTCTCTGTCTCTCTCTGTCTGTCTCTCTGTCTGTCTCTCCCTCTCTTCCTCTCTCTCTCTGTCTCTCTGTCTCTGTCTCTCTTTCTCTCTCTGTCTCTCTCTCTGTCTCTCTCTCTCTGTCTCTGTCTCTCTGTCTGTCTGTCTCTCTCTCTCTCTCTGTCTGTCTGTCTCTCTCTCTGTCTCTGTCTCTCTGTCTCTCTGTCTCTGTCTCTCTCTGTCTGTCTCTCTGTCTGTCTCTCCCTCTCTTCCTCTCTCTCTCTGTCTCTCTGTCTCTGTCTCTTTCTCTCTCTGTCTCTCTCTGTCTCTCTCTCTGTCTCTCTGTCTGTCTCTCTGTCTCTCCCTCTCTTCCTCTCTCTCTCTGTCTCTCTGTCTCTGTCTCTGTCTCTGTCTCTCTGTCTCTGTCTCTGTCTCTCTGTCTCTGTCTCTCTGTCTCTGTCTCTCTCTCTGTCTCTCTGTCTGTCTCTCTGTCTCTCCCTCTCTTCCTCTCTCTCTCTGTCTCTCTGTCTCTGTCTCTCTGTCTCTGTCTCTGTCTCTGTCTCTCTGTCTCTGTCTCTCCCTCTCTTCCTCTCCCTCTCTGTCTTTGCCTCCCTCCCAGCGGCCAGCAGGCCGTCCCTGGGCTGGGACGCTGCGCACATGCAGCCATGTGATTTAGGGATGGCAGGAAGCAAACAGTGACAGAGCCCTGAGATATTGCAGATAGGGTTGGGGAAGGGTCAAAGTCATCAGTCATTGGGGGTGATGTGCGGAGGAGGGGAGGGAAGTGGGGGTGGGGGTGGGGGAGCCAGAAGCATGAGCTGCCAGGAAGCCACAAGTGACGTCTTTGCCAGACGCCCCCTCCCCTCCTCCCCCTTTCTCAAAGCGTCCCCCTTTCCCACCTGCCCTTCTCAGCCCAGCTCCATTTCCTCCCTGGCTGTGTTCGCCTCAAGCCTGAGACACTGGGGGCCGGGTGGGGTTTCTCATGCCCCCCTCCCACGTTTCCCACAGATAGACTAGTGAGAGCAGGAACAGCCCCAGGCTGCCACTGTCAAGCCGAGGGGCTAATCTTAGCGCTGTCCCATGTTTGGCTGTGTGGCTTTGGGCTCCTGACTTCCGTCTCTGGGCTGCCGTCAGTGAGCCCATTAGACTGGCTGGTCCCTCTCTGTGGCACCTCTCCCATGGAGAGACTCGGGGATCCCTTGTGAGGCTCTCGGGCCCAGCCCCCAGCCTTTATCAGCCACTTGGGCCCTCTCCATCCCCCTCCTTGGGGCGTCTGCGCAGGAATTTGGGGCAATGAAGGAGAACCTTTTGTTTTGCTCTTCCTCTTCTGTACAGCGCCTTTATTAGCAGTGATTACCAGGGGCCTCTCCTCCACGCTGGCCCTACTTTCCAATTAATTAATGCAAAACACAGAGAATGCAGCCTTTATAGACTCCAGCCTCTCCCTCTCTTTGCCCTCTCTCTGAACCCGGCCTCCAGCTTTTAAGTGGAGTCGCTGCCGTTGAGAGGTGCTGGATTGACAGCCCGAGATTCCGGTGCTGGGGCCCATCTCCCACCCTGGTGCCCCCTCCCAGGGGGGAAGCAGATACAGGCACCGACCAGCCCTGGTGGGAGCCACACTCCCAGCAGCTCTGCCTGCTCTCCCTCAGGCTTCCCAAGAGGGTGGGCCAACTCCAGAGGGGCTGGGGCCCCCTTCTGGAACTGGAGGACAGGGGGCCGTTCTCTCACCTTGATCTCCAACCACCTTCCAGCTGCAAGTTCTGTGATCTTCTCTGCCTGTCTGGGACAATATGTGGGCACTAGAAGTGCCATCTTCCAGAGCTTAGCGCATAGTAGGTCTATTGGCTTGATTCTATGCCACCTGTGGCTCAAAGAGATCCTTTGCTCCTCTTTGTCACTTGTGTTCATGTTGTTTTCTTTGTCCTGAATGTCCTCCTTGGCCTAGGAAGTTGTAGGCTAGAGAGTCTTAGAAGCAAGCTAGAATGGCAGTGAGGGACCCCTTGGACCAGGGAATCCCAGAAATCAGAGGGGCTGGAGGACAGAGAAGGGCAAGGAATAAAGGAGCCTTAGCATATTGAATGTCCCAGGTAGAAGAAGGTCAGAGCTGGGAAAGGCCTCAGAACCTAGAAAGTCAGGGCTGGAAGGAACCTTAGAATCTAGAACCTTAGAGCTGGGAAAAGCCTTAGGACCTAGAATGTCAAGGCTGGAAGGATCCTTGGAACAAGGAATGTCAGAGCTGGGAAGAGCCTTAGAACCAACCTAGAATGTCAGGGCTGGAAGGAGCCTTAGAACACGGAATGTCAGAGCTGAGAGAGGTCTTAGAGTATAGTATGTTAACTTGTAGATATAACCTGGAAGGATCCCTAGAAGCCAACATGCTTTATGGTGGAGAAAACGATCCTGAAAAGGGAGAATTATTAGCCCAAGGTCTAGACTAATGTGAGGATATGGACCTAAGGCAGGAACTGTCTTTTCCCTCTTTTTGCATCATCAGTACTTAGTGCTTAATAGAGGTTTCTTGATTGATTAACATTGATATTTTAGGAAGATTTTCAAGAAAATATTGCATTTTTAAATGAGCTGTCCTTAAAGTTAACCAGAATTCCAATTAGCCAGAATTTTTGTTTCTTAAGTGTTTTGATTGTGTGAGTTTTTTTGTATTAAATAAACATATACTTGAATAAAATTGACCATTTCTAACTCCCTTTTTAAACTGGACCTCCAAAGATCATGCCTGGGAGAAGCTAAGCCATTTTCTTGCCTAGAGCCATACTACCTCCTGTCATTCCAGATGCTTTCTCCCCTGCCAAAGCAGATACTCTCATCCACTCCCTTTCTAGTCCATCTTTAATAGAAATGTAACCAAATCAGCATTACCATTACCTCTGAAAAGAATTTGGACTTTATAATGGACAGATTTAGGGTTCAAGTTGCCATCTTTATGACTTTCTAGACCATAATTCCCCTCCTTGCCTATCCCCTTACCATGTCCCCCAAAATGTGTTATCTTCTCCCATTACAATCGAAATACCTTGTCTTCTAGAAACAAATGTATCTTTTGACATCTTTTGACTCAGAATTTCTTCCAAAGACATCACTGACAAAAAGAAAGGCTCTATTTACCCCCAAAATATTTCTGCTAGTCCTTTTTGCAGTAGTGAATAACTGGAAATGAAGTCTATCAACCAGGAACAGACAGATAATGAATATATTTAAAAATTACTAAGCCAAAAGAAACAATGAATGTGATGACTCGAGAGAAGCATAGAAAGATTTACTTGAACTGATGTAGAAATAAGCAGAACCAGGAAAACAATATACACAGTGATAACTACAAAAATAAATGAGAGGACAACCACCATAAAACAATTGAAGATGAATGTTGCAAAATTACCAAGGAACAATTTTGGTCCCAAAGAAGATAGAAAACACCTCCCTGGTTCTTTGCAGAGATGCCACATGGCACTTTACATCAAAATTCTAAAATAACATAGTTCTTAGTTTTGCTGAATTTCTCCCCTCTTTTAATTCATCTTCTTTTCTTCTTGCTTTTAAAAAAATCTTTGATATAAGGAATGACTTCCCAGGACAGGGAGAGATAGGAATACTGGGAGAAAGTTAAGTAATATAATAACAGAAAATATAAAAAAACCTGTTTTTAATTTTTTAAAGAGAATATATATGCTTGGAGGGCAATTTGTGTCCCTATCATTAAGATGGTGTGCCTGGCATATAGTAAGCAATGTATGTATATGTTTATGGAAACACACACACATGTGTATATAGGTATGTGTACATATATAAATATTTACATATGTGTGCCATGTGGTGTGTTTTTTTTTTGCCTTTCACTACTCCTGATTTATTTATTTTTAATTTTTTTATTTGGTCAATTTCCCATGTGGTTTTATATTTATATCATTTTCCCCATTTATTTATCACCGAGTCTCTACTGTGTATGAATCCTATCCTATATAGCCTTTACCCCTCTGATATTTTTTCCTCCCATATATTTACATCCCATTTTCGAGAATTCTAAACAAATTTCTCCAGGCAAATCTTCCCTCCTAAATGGAAGAATAATAAAAGATGGCATAGGAGACTTGATCTAGAGTTGAAAGGGACCTTGGAGGCCACCAGGTCCAACCCCAACATTTTATGGAGGAGGTATTGGTTTGCCCAAGGTCAAATGGATCATCATAAGGTTGGCATTTGAAATTAGATTCCTTGACTTCAGATCCTGAATCCTTTACCCTGCATCAAACAGCCTCAAGTTTGGCAAAGTTCTCTCTTGGAAACAGTTCTTGGATGGGAATATTATTATCTGCATTTTATAGAGGAAGAAACTGATGGTCTGAGAGGCTCAAGTGAGTTGGTCCTGATCCTTAGTTAGTAAGAGACGGAGGCTCAGCTCATCTCACTCCATTGATTTTTCTTCAAAAACCAGTTACCAATTTACTGTAGTGTTTCCTCTCATTTTCTGTAGCCATAGAGACTAGACCTATGATTTGGGAACTCCCAAGCAAGCAAATTCTCTGTATCAATGAAGATCAGCAACGTGTCTATAATTTATAAGAAAGCTACCTGGAACACCGAGATAGTAAATCACTAATCCAGTCACAAAGTCTATACATAGGAGTCAGAGGCAGGATTTAAACCCAAGTCTTGGTGGGTTTGAGGCCAGCTCTTTATCCACTATGGTGGATGGTATTAGTGATGCCTTGAAAAGAGAATTCATTTAATGACTAACTTTGCCAGAGCCTAACTCGAAGGTAAAGTGGGGACACATTTGTACTTGCCTGTACCAGAGGTCAGGTTGTGCCTTGTTCAGGCAGGAAATCTCCAGCCCAGTTAGGCCACCTATGGCATTCTGAGCTGTCAATCATGACCTCAGTGCACCTAAATGTGTGGCCTCTTGAAGAGGTCTCTCCGATGCCCTTGGCAAAATTGGTTTTTTCCTTCCTCCTTTGGGCAGCTTTGCTAATAAGCATCTGTTTTTTTAGCTAATAGACTTTGTGTTCCTTCCTAGCTCTAGACCAGGGGCTCATAACCTTCTGTGGGAGTGTCATAGACCACTTTGGAAGTCTGCTGAGGCCTCTGGACCCTTTCCCCAAAGAATATTCTGAAGTGCCCAGAATAAGATAAAGAGGATTGCCAAAAAAATCAAATATGCTGCAATAGAATGAACAACATATTTTTAAAATCCTAAGAGACTCCAGGTTCAGGAGTCTTGATTTAGGGATTGAGTCTAGCTTACTATAATTATAAAATAAATATGTTATATATAATGTATAACTATATCACTATAATACAAATACATAATTCTATTTTAAAAGTTAATAATTGTAATTTATACAATATGTAAATATGATTATATATTGGACATTTTTTTAAACCCTTACCTTCTGTCTTAGAATCAATACTAGTACTTATTCCACAGAAGAAGAGTGGTAAGGGCTAGGCAATGGGGGTTAAGTGACTTGCCCAGGGTCACTCAGTTAGCCTGAGGTCAGATTTGAACTCAGGTCTCTAGGCCTGGTTCTCAATCCACTGAGCTACCCAGCTGCCCCCTATATTAGACATTTTTTTAAAGATAAAAGGAATGAAAAGATAAGAGGTTATGGAAAAAACAAAGTTGATGATTATTAGAATTATAATAGAAATATATGATTGTAATTATAATAAGCATCAACTTTGTTTACCCCAACCTCCTATTTCTTTGTTTTTTCTTTTCATTAAAAAAAAAGCTCTTACCATCTGTATTAGAATCAATATTAAATGTCAGTTCCAGAATCAATATTAAATATCAGTTCCAAGGAAGAAGAACAGTAAGGGCTTGGCAATTGGAGTTAAGTGACTTGTCTAGAGTCATACACCTAAGAAAGTGTCCGATACTACGTTTGAACTCGAGCTTCTAGATCCAGGTCTGGTTTTTCTGTCTGCTGAACTACCTACTTGTATTCTCCCCCTTCCTTTACTCACTCCCCATTTCTAAAGTAAAATGCAAGTTTGGTGTTCTGGAGTTTGTTCCTTTTTGCTCTTTGTATTCCCAGGTCCTTGCAGAGTTCTTGGGGCTAGTGAGTAAGTGAGTTGTTGCACTGAGTATGTGTTTGTTGAATTTAATTCATAGAAAAGGAAGCTACTGAAATCAGACCTCTTGTCTACAGACAGTTCAGCATTTCTTACTTGAGTTGCATCTGATCACCATTAGATACACTTGATGAAAACAGAAGGACCTGAGTTCAAATCCAACATCATATTCTTACTAGGTGTGTGCCTTGGAGAAATCATTTAATTGATGTATGTCTCAGTTTTCTTGGTTGTAAAATGGGGAGAATAATAGCATCCACCTTCCAGAATTATCTGAGGATCAAATGAGCTAATAATTGTAAGGCGTTTAGCACTGTATGCTATAAAATTCTTCCTTATTGGTATTTTATGAGGTTTTGCTCCCCAAACTTTATGGTCAAACACCAAGACTTGAAATGATAACTCTTTTTTCTCCTCCTTCCCTTCTCTGTCTCTTGCCTTTTGCTCTTTTTCTCCCTCCTCTTTTCCCCTAGTTGGTCCCTCTTCCTTATTCTCTCTTTTTCTTTCTTTCTCCTTGACTCATCTTGTATTTTATCTCTTTCTACTCTTTTCTCCTCCTTCTTTTTCTCCTTCCTTTATCTTTCTTACCTTTTGTCTTAGAAGGCAAAAAAGCAGTATGGGCTAGGCACTGGGGTTAAGTGACTTGCCCAGGGTCACATAGTTAGGAGTGTCTAAGGCCAGAAGAATCCAGGTCTTTTTAACTCCAAATCTGGTACTCTATCCATGGTGCTACCAATTGCCCCCTCCCCTTATCTTTCTTCCTATCCCGGTTGCCTACTATAGTATCTGGCACATAGAAGGCATGTAATTAATATTTGTTGTTGGGTATGCAGCATTGCATGTGTCAGAATTTTAATTGTGTACATATGACACCAGATATGTTGATTGGTTTTGCTGAATTTTCCCTCTTATTACTTATTTTTATTTTAAAGAATTTTCTTTTATAGAGAATGGCTCTCTGGAAGAAGGAAAGTGGTAAAATATACCTCCTCTCCTCTCCTCTTTCTATCCCTTTCGTTTTTTATTCTTTTTCTTCTTCTCACCTTTTCTACAGGGCAAAATCTAGACAATATAAAATAAAAGATAGAAATTATGACCAATTTTTAAAAATGTTTTTGGACCAAATTGCTTGTCCCCAAAAATGAATTTTCCTTTTCTGTGTATGTATTTTGTATATGGGGTATATGGGGTGCTCCGGGAGGGGTAATATCTCTGGTATGGAGGGCTTGTCGTGCCCTTCTAGGGCAGCTCTCCAGCCATTGACCTTCACCTGACACCCAGCTCTCACTTGTGGCTCCCAGTAGCTGCTAGCATGCGGCAGCGGCCACACCCTGGGCACGGCTTCGACAGGCCGGCTAAACCTTGTGAGGGTAGCCATCGGGTCGACGACCCCTGGTGAACCAGGGTTTTGCTCACCCAGCATGTGAAGATTGCTTCTGCTGAACAGGCGGAAGAAACAAACAAGAAGGTTCAACGGCTGAGAGGGCAATGCAGCAAAGCACTGTGGAGTGCTTAGGGCGTGTTGGAGCACAGAGGACAACCCGGCCATCCAATGCAGCTGAGGAAGTCTCCAGGTGTAACGATTTTTCGTGCCACTGGACCCAGGCTTCCAACGCTGAGAGAGTGAGACTGTCTCTGTGCATCGACTTTTCCACTTAAATCTTCATGCACATGTCTTTGTGCACAAAAACTCACAAAGACAATCGTCATCCTCGGTTCGAGAGACAACCAACAACATTTTGTATATATGCAAGATGTCTCCAGAGAAACTTTAATAGGTTAAAATGCATTAAGATTTTGGGGATACTATATATTTTTAAAGCTGCTTTCCCCAATAGAGTATAAGCACCTCATAGGCAATGTGATAAAGGATGAAAAGGTTTGCTCCGGCTCCCATGTGACTTTTGTTCACATGCTACTGTCAATCATTCCTAGGTTTCCATTTCTCAGTTTTTTGCACAGTTTTGCAAATTGCAAACCTTTTCATCCTTTTTCATAGCAGGGAGGGTTTTGATACTGTTGCTGTATCCACAAGACCCAGCATAGTTTCTGGCACAGATCAAGTGTTTAAGAAATGCTTCTTGAATTGAATCTTACCCATCCTTAGCCTTGCAAGGGTGCTAGTGCCTCCTCTGAAATTATTGGGTGTATATTTTTATTTATATATGTCCATGGTATTTCTTCATTAGAATGTAAGCTCCTTCACATATAAAACTCAGTGGAATTGCATGTCGGCTACAGAAAGGGGTGGGGGAGGTGAGGGAAAGAATATGCTTCTTGTAACCAAGGAGTAATGTTATAAATTGACTAATTAAATAAAAATTAAAAAAAAGAATGTAAACTCCTTGAGGGCAGGAAGACCTTCAGTTTTTGGTTTTGTACCCCTAAAGCCTATCAAAGAATGTAATACTGTTAAAATATTTGGTGAATGAATGAGTTAACTAATGCACTGAATTCTTCTTTTCCTCTGCCCTCCATCCTCTATACCTTATCTCCCTCATCTGTCTCTTCTTTTTTCCCTTCTTTTCTTTCTCAGCTCCTCTCTTCCTTTTCCCTGCTTGCTCTTTTCTCTACTTTGTTCTCTCCTTCCTTCCTTCCTTCCTTCCTTCCTTCCTTCCTTCCTTCCATCCTTCCTTCCTTCCTTCCTTCCTTCCTTCCTTCCTTTCTTCCTTCCTTCCTTCCTTCCTTCCTTCCTTCCTTCCTTCCTTCCTTCCTTCCTTCCTTCTTTCTTTCCTTCCTTCCTTCCTTCCTTCCTTCCTTCCTTCCTTCCTTCCTTCCTTCCTTCCTTCCTTCCTTCCTTCCTTCCTTCCTTCCTTCCTTCTTTCCTTCCTTCCTTCCTTCCTTCCTTCCTTCCTTCCTTCCTTCCTTCCTTCCTTCCTTCCTTCATTCCTTCCTTCCTTCCTTCCTGCCTGCCTCTTTCCTCTTTTTTCTTTCCCTCCCTCTCCAATCCTCTCTTCCCTTTCCTCTCCCCTTCTCTCCTCTCCTCATTTCTCTCTTCTCTCCTTTCTTCTCATCCCTTCTCCTCATCTCTCCTTTCCTGACTGTTTCCTTTGGTAATCAAACAAGCATGTTGCTGGGAAGGTGGCTGGAACCTGTAGGGAATTCCTCCTGTCTCTGAGCTGGTTCATTCATCATCAGCCATCATCAGCCTGGAATGTGAGCCCGTAGCCTGCTGCTATCTGGCTACTGCCACAGTTGATACCTGGAGACGACAGCTCGCTTTTCCAAAGCTCCCCTGACCCCTCAGGGCAAAGAAAACTTGTTTTGACAGAGCGAACATGACATGGAAGTAGTGTATGAGCCATTATGGAGGAGAAACAAAGTCTTTGCAAGGTGGATTCACTCTCTTTCCAGCAGGGAAAGACACCATGCTTGGAGAGAAGCGCGGCTTTCATAGAGCTTCACTTCCTTTGGAGCTTGGAAGGTTGAGAGAGTTTGGAGAAATGGAAACAGCTCTGGGGTCCAAGGCGAGACCTCCATGCTCCTGCTTCCACCATCCAGTGTCTGCAGGGAGCCTTTCCTGCCCCTCTCAGTGTCCCCCCGCCCCCCAGGCTCCATGCATGCACTCACAGTCAGTTCTACTGTAACATGGCCTGTGT
>NC_077229.1:36780398-36807649 GCF_027887165.1 Monodelphis domestica
AGAGAGTGACACAAGAGAGAGATAAAATGGGCTAGGGGTGCAATGCCTCTGTGATCTGGAAAATCCACATGAAATATTTTGGTCCTCCCTTCATACCAGAGAAGAAATCAATCTTTTTCTTTTTCTTTTTTGACATGCTTACTGTAAAAGAAATTACGTATATATTTACTGTATTAAAATATATGTGTTGATATAATAAAACACTATACATGTATTTTGTACATTTTCATATTTCTAATTTTTTTCTGTGCCATTTGCAGCCTCCACAAAACTCCCTCACAATTCTCATTTAATCTCTTTGACCTGAAACATAGCAAAATCACAATGGGGAAAATAGCAATGTGGAAAAGGAAATGTGTTATTGTGAGAAACAACAAACATGATTAATACAAAGAAGCATTGAAAGATTTGTATGAACTGATGCAGAATGAAGTCAATAGAGCCAGGAAAACAATGTATACAATGAGTACAACAATGTACCTACAAAGAGAAATTGTCTCAAGATGATCAAAACTGAATGTAGCTCCAAACAAAACAAAGAAAAAATTGAATGTTGTAAGATTGTAAGGAATAAACTGACTCCAAAGCAGAGATATTAGGAGACAATTCTCCTTTGCAGAAGTAAGGAATACAGGGGTGTGGAACGTTTCATACAGTATCATATTTCACCCTCCCCCCCAAGGTATTAATTGCTTTTGTTATTTTTCTCCTCCTTTTCCTCTTTTTAAAAAATAATAGGGGGGCAGCTGGGTAGCTCAGTGGATTGAGAGCTAGCCCTAGAGACAGGAGGTCCTAGGTTCAAATCTGGCCTCAGCCACTTCCCAGCTGGGTGACCCTGGGCAAGTCATTTGACCCCCATCGCCTAGCCCTTACCACTCTTCTGCCTTGGAGCCAATGCACAGCATTGACTCCAAGAAGGAAGGTAAGGGTTTTTAAAAAATAATAATAATAAATTCTTTGTAGGGGATGATTATTTGCCAAGAGAGAATGGGAAGGATATGGGGAAACTTTAGGTTATATAAGAACAAAAGATACAAACTTAAAAAAAAGAAAATAAATGTTATAAATTATAAGACACAAGATTAAGCCCAAATAATTTATTTAGTCCTTACTCAGTGGATCCTCTCTCTGTATAGAGATCCTCTATATAGAGAGATACAGAATACTGTGCATAATTTATTGGTTTTGCTGATTTTCTTCTCTTTTTTTCTTTTCTTTTAAAAACAATAACAACGACTATGTTACAAAATATGGTTCTCTGAGAAAGGGAATAAAAGAGGTCCAGAAGGAAATCTAAATGATGTAAAATTAAAAGATGTCAATAACAATTTATTGAAAATAACTGCTTATTGGTTGATTAGTGATTTGCGTAGTAAGTGGCAGATCCAGGATTTGATGCAGGTCCTCTGACCACTAGCCAACACTGCTTTGTCATTTTCTAAATGATAGATCATAAAACAATTATTTCCAGGCCCTCTTTTTATTCTAAGTTGATTGGTACAGTCAGTAAACATGAGGGAGATGGATTGGAAAGAGTGGTAGGACTTGAAGTTGAGTGAGCCCTGGGTTCAGGGCATTACTCTGATATTACTGGCAGTGTGGTGCTTACCTTTTGAGACTCAACTTTTTCCCCTATAAAATTTGTCCACTTTGAATAGCAACTGTGAGGTTCAAAGGAGATAAACCAAAGGCCCATAGCTTCAGAGCCAGAAGGGACATCTGAGACCATCTAGTCCAATGGTCTCATGTTATAGATGAGAAAACTCTCCTGGAAAGGGGAAGGGACTTGCTCAAGGTGGCACAAATAATAAGATCTTAAAGTTGAGAGGGACTGTTGAGGCCATCAAGACCAACCCTTTCATTTTATAGATGGGGAAACTGAGATCTAGAGAGGGGTAATTAATTACCAGATAGTTGATATAGAAGTAGTTATCTAGTAGTATATCTATGATATAGAAGAGGTTATCTAGTCCAAAACCCTGATCACTTTCTTTACAATGAAAAAATTGGGGCTAGGAGAGGTTAAGTGATTTCCCCAATCACACAGGGATTAAGTGGCAAAATTGGGATTTGATCCCAAATCTTACTGACTCCCCATTTGTCATTTGGATCCCAGGGCTCTGAATTTCAGACCAAGGCAGTTAAGTATCACAGTGATTAAAGTGCTGGACTTGGACTCATAAAGATTCATCTTTGTGAGTTCAAATCCAATCTCAGTCACTTGTTAGCTGTGTGACCCTGGGCAAGTCACTTAACCTCATTGGTCTCAGTTTCCCCATCTGTCAAATAAGAAGGAAATGGCAAATAATTCCAGGATCTTTGCCAAGAAAATCCCAAGTGGGGTCACAAAGAGTCAGACACAACTGAGCAACAACTAGACCAAATACAAATAGTTTGCAAAGATTGACTCAATGTTAGTGGAGTCATAACTAACACAAAGATACTAACACAATAACCACAATTATTATATATATATAACTATAATATATATATATATATATACATATATATATATATATAACGATAATGATAACTAACACAAAGATAAAACCTGGGTTTTCTGCAGAGAGCAATGGGATAGGAAAGGTTGAAAAGTCTCTTGAATTCTGAGTTTAGACAGCTAATGCTTAACATAGATCCAAGCTTTGGCAAGGGAAGGGAGTGGTGCTGGGGGTGGAGGACCCCTCCGGAGATCCAACACAGAAAATTAGTGGGAAGGGGAATAATTTAACAGCCTCATACAAGCTATTCCCTCTTTCTAAGACACCTCTGGCCCCTTCACTTAATCCTCTGTGCAGCTGCACTGCTCAGGGGCATGGAGATGTTTCATTACATGAAAAATCATTTTCAGTTAGGAGAAGGTGATGCCATTGGCCAACTTCCACCTCATTCTTTTCACAGCCTCACTCTATTTATTAGGAGCATTGGCACATCAAAAGCTTAGTGCAGTGCTAGCGCATAGTAGGTGACCAACACATGTTTATTGATTAACTTATTGAGATCTAAGTTAAATCATTGGAGCTGCTGACATTATTTCTACCGTCATAGGATACGGAATTGAGAGCTAGAAGGGTCCCAAAGGCCATCAATTTGAATTCTTTTATAGAAGAGGAAGGCGATTAGTGGCACAATGGATAGAGTGAGTGATGGACCTGAAGTCAGGAAGACCTGAATTCAAATCCTAACTTGAAGAATGCCAAGTGACTTGCTCAAGGCCACACAGCTAGTAAGTTTCTGGGGTTGCTTTTAATTGACTCCTAACTCCACACTCAGTTCTCTACCTGCTATTGAGAGTCAGTTTCCATGATGGAGTTGGACTCTATGGCCTTTAAAATCATATATGATTCTATGGATGGGATTTCTTTGATCTCTAAAATACAGTTGCTGAATTACCTAAAGCTGTACTACTGCTGCCTTTTATTTCATTGTCCATTAAAATTATAACTGCTAATTTGGGAGCCAAAGACAAGCAGCTCTTCATTTTTTGTATGTATATCATGGGAGAATGTGCAATGTTTTTGTGTGTGTCAATTCAGGTTAAGTTGACAAACATTTATAAAGCCTCTACTAAGTGCCAGATACTTTAATAAGTATGTACATGTAAGATGTACATAATGCATGTATGTATATACTAGGTCAACTGGAGACAATCACAGGGAAAGCATCAGAATCAAGAGAGAGGAGAAAGATTTGTTAAAGAAGGTAGGATTTTAGCTGAAATTTGAAGGAACTCAGAGAAGTCCAGAAAGAATTCCAGGCCTGGGGAACTGACATGGAAAATTCCTGGAGCTGAAAGATCCGCAGGGAACAGCAGACAGAACAATGCCATTGGATTTTAGAATGGAGGGGAGCAAGGTTTAGGAAGATTGGAAAGGTACAAAAGGACCATGTTATGGAGGTCTGTTTATGTGTATGTGTGTGTGTGTGCGCGCGCGCGCAGGGGTGTGGAAGACAGAGCAACATGGAAGAGATCCTAGGACACCTTAAGGCCTCTCAGAGGGAAGGAAATCTCAGTAAATTAAGATCAGGGGAATTCATTTAGGATATAGAGGCCAAGTAGAGGAGGTCACAACATGATCAATTCCTGTGTGAAAAAATTATTTTTGCCTCCAAGGTGCTGCACTCATTTGTTTCTGTTCTCCTGTTCCAATGCCCCTTTGAATTTTAATACCCTTGATCAAAGCCCTAGTTTCCTTTCTGTAGTTATAGCTCAACTACTCATTTGTAACTGTTCCTTTGTCAGTCAATTAACAAGAAGAAAAATATATTGTTTGACAGGAACTGGACTGGGACCTGGGGATAAAAATAAAAATAGTCTATGTTCTCAAGTTATCATTGTATCAGAGGAACCCACATCTATCCATCCATCCATCCTTCCATCCATCCATCCATCCATCCATCCATCCATCCATCCGTCCATCCTTCCGTCCATCCGTCCATCCGTCCGACCGTCCATCCATCCATCCATCCATCCATTCATCCATCTATCTGTCTGTCTATTTATCTATCCATTCATCTATCTATCTATCTATCTATCTATCTATCTATCTATCTATCTATCTATCTATCCATCCATTAATATATCCATCTATCCATACATCCATAGATCTGTCTGTCTATCTATCTATCTATCTATCTATCTATCTATCTATCTATCTAGCTGTCTATCTGTCTGTCTGCCTGCCTGTCTGTCTGTCTGTCCGTCTGTCCGTCCGTCTGTCCGTCTATCTATCTATCCATCTATCTATCTATCTATCTATCTATCTATCTATCTATCTATCTATCTATCTATCTATCTATCTATCTATCTATCTAATCTGTCTGTCCGTCTATCTGTCCTGTTCGTCCGTCTATCTATCTATCTATCTATCTATCTATCTATCTATCTATCTATCTATCTATCTATCTATCTGTCCGTCCGTCTGTCCATCCATCCGTCTATCTATCTATCTATCTATCTATCTATCTATCTATCTATCTATCTATCTATCTATCTATCTATCCATCTATCCATCCATTCATACATCCATCTATCCATCTGTCTATCTATCTATCTATCTATCTATCTATCTATCTATCTATCTATCTATCCATCCATCCATCCATATATCCATCTATCCATACATCCATAGATCTGTCTATCTATCTATCTATCTATCTATCTATCTATCTATCTATCTATCTATCTATCTATCTATCTGTCTGTCTGTCTATCTATCTATCTATCTATCTATCCATCCATACATCCATCTCTCTGTCTATCTATCCATCTATCTATCCATTCATCCATCTAACTATTCATCTATCCATCCATCTATCTGTCTATTTACAGATATGCATATACAGACATATGTGTACATACTTATATGTATATTCATATCCTTACATAGACACAAAATAAATATATAGTTATTTCAGTGGGGTTACCCCAGCAGCTGAGGGGATTGCAACTATAAATATGGTCTCACAGCTATAAGACATTAAGAATCATGCACTTACAAACTGTATTGCTGACAACAAATCAGCATGAGACCTTGTTTATAATAAAAGGTAGTCTAGATATTTAGTTAATTGAATTGAATTAGAAAATGTACTGGATATGAAGTCAGAGAACCTGGGTTCAGATCTCAGGTCTCTAACAACCTATACAATCTTGGTAGATTGGGCAATCAATTAATGAATGAGCATATTTTAATTGTTTACCCTTGCTCCAGCACTAAACTGGGTGATGGAAATATAAAGGCAAAATCAAGTGCTTCCATTCTCTTAAATTCTGTCAGTTGTCACTTATTTCCCTAATCCTCAGTTTTCATTTCTTAATGATCATGTTGAATTATCAGAAATTCTTAATGTGTGTGTGTGTGTTCTAGCCCCCTTTGTCTATCTGGTGAAACCTATTGACCCCTCTTCAGAATTGTGTTTTTAAGTACATAAGATAAAATGAATAGGAAGAGAAAGGAAATCAATACTATTGAAATACAATGATCAAATTTAAAAAAGTAGTCCATAGACCCCTGGCTAAGAACCCCTAGACTTGGTGACATATAAGGCCCTTTCCAAATCCAAATTTACAATTTTCTGATCTTCTGAAGCAACTCCTGGAAGACAGTGTCTCCAGACCATATTCTGGTGGAAGCAATAGAAGGAGCATACAGTAACACTTGGGAAACACAACCACCATAATGAACTAATAGAGAATGACGAAAACAGTCCCAAAAGAATCCAAATTCAATTTCCATATGTGGAAACATCTGTCTCAATGGTGACAGTATCTGTCCACCATTACAGACTGACCCCATTACGGTTTCAGGAACACATGAATAGGTGCCAGAAAACTCATCCTCCTTGAGACAACGATTGCTGGGAAGTCCAGTCATAGCAACCATTCTACCATGAGTTTGATCAAAGATTTATTCAAGAGAGAATCCATCCATCCATTCATAAGGGAGAGACTTCATTCATTCATTTATTTATTCTTCTTATTCATTCTTTCTTTCTTCATTGAACAGGTATCTATTAAGTCCCTATTATATCACTGGAGAAGAAAATGGCAAACTTATTCTAGTATCTTTGCCATGAAAACCCAAATGAGGTCAAGAAGAATTGGACCTGACTGAAAAATGCCTGAATGGTGTCTCATGTTCTGAGTGCCGAGAATTTAAAAACACAAAGTCCCCACCCTCTAGAAGCTTACATTTCTTAAACAAAAAAATTAAACCTTACCTTCCAACTTAGAATCAGTGCTGCTTATTGATTCTAAGGTTAAAGAGTGATAAGGGAAGAGCTAAGTAATAGGGCTAAATGACTTACAGAGCTAGGAAGTATCTGAGGCCAGATTTAAATCCAGGACCTCCTGTTTCTAGGCTTGGCTCTATCAACTGAGCCACCTAACTGCCTCACAGTTTCTTTCTCTTTCTTCCTTCCTTCTACTTTTTTCTTTTATTATTTTCCTTCCTTCCTTCCTTCCTTCCTTCCTTCCTTCCTTCCTTCCTTCCTTCCTTCCTTCCTTCCTTCCTTCCTTCCTTCCTTCCTTCCTTCCTTTCCTTCCTTTCCTTTCTCTTTCTTTCTTTCTTTCTTTCTTTCTTTCTTTCTTTCTTTCTTTCTTTCTTTCTTTCTTTCTTTCTTTCTTTCTCTCTTCTTTCTTTCTCTCTCTCTCTCTCTCTCTCTCTTTCTCTCTTTCTTTCTTTCTTTCTCTCTCTCTCTCTTTCTCTCTTTCTTTCTTTCTTTTCTTTCTTTCTTTCTTTCTTTCTTTCTTTCTTTCTTTTCTTTCTTCTTCCTTTCTTTCTTTCTTTCTTTCTTTCTTTCTTTCTTTCTTTCTTTCTTTCTTTCTTTCTTTCTTTCTTTCTTTCTTTCTTTCTTTCTTTCTTTCTTTCTTTCTTTCTTTCTTTCTTTCTTTCTTTCTTTCTCTCTCTCTCTCTTTTTTTCTTTCTTTCTCTCTCTCTCTTTCTTTCTTTCTTCCTTTCTCTCTCTCTTCTTTCTTTTTTCTTTCTCTCTCTCTTTCTTCTTCTTCTTCTTCTTCTTCTTCTTCTTCTTCTTCTTCTTCTTCTTCTTCTTCTTCTTCTTCTTCTTCTTCTCTTCTTCTTCTTCTTCTTCTTCTCCTCTTCCTCCTCCTCCTTCTTCTCCTCCTTCTTCTCCTTCTCTTCCTCCTCCTCCTTCTTCTTTCTTCTCCCCCTCCTTTCCTTCTCCTCCTATTTCTCCTTTTCTTTCTTCTTCTTCCTCTTCCTCCTTCTCCTTCTCCTCCTCTAGGACTTCCTATCCTCAGGCTTTCTGAAGGGAAATGAGAGAGAACCGGAACAGACTGTAGAGGTCAATCTAGTCCATTCTTCTTGTTTTTATGGATGAGCACACCATCTTACCCTTGGTCACACAAGGAGTAAGTGTCAAAGGCAAGGTCTGAATCCATATCATTTTGATTCTAGAGACAATGTTCTTTCCACTCTGCACATGGATTCAAAAAATGTGAGAACTGACATGAGTAATTCTGAATAGGGATTTGATTGTTGTCAAATTCTTATGAGAAATCAGGGCTTCAAAAAGAGAGACAGAAATTCCAGGAGTTAGAAGATGACAGGGCCAAGATCTTTTGCTCTGGTCAGACCACAACTAGAGTACAGACTGACAGGCTGGTTGGTTGGTTGATTATTGTCCTTCACATTTGAAAAGGATTGGAAAGACTCTACTATATCTGGGTAACTATACAATGTACTCGACTATGGCTGATTAGACCAATATGAGTTTAGATGGCTCTACCATAAGTTGGGCACAAATAGCCAACATTGTTTTCTCTTGACTCCCCTCAGAGATTGGATTGAAGTGACAGAGAACTGCACAAATTCATCAGCCTCACTTTCTCTTCCAGAGGCATCCAAGTCCAGTGGCAAGACAAAAATCAAGATGGCCGATGGTGGCTCAGGATGCTTCTTTCACATTAAACCAAGCTCCAAGCACAAGCTATAGAGTATCCAAAAGATAGTGAAGGGTTTGGGGTTCATACCATATAAGAATCCATTGAAATAATTGTGGTTGCTAAGTACGAGTTCTTTGGGCTAAGCCTAAGGAAGGCATCATGGGTGTCACCAAGTATTTGAAGGAGAGCCATATGGAAGATGGGTGAGATTTTTCCTGATTGGCCTCAAAGCATAAACATAGGAACGAAAGGTGAAAGTTATAAAGAAGCAAATTTCGGCTTAATGCTAAGGAATGACTAGAGCTGATTATTTGAGTCATCCCCAAGTGGAGTGGGAAGCTTACAGGAAACTGGAATTTTTCACCATGGAGGTCTTTAAGCCAAGCCAAGATGGATCCTTACTAGAGTTGCTGTAGACAGGATTTATTTCAGGGCACGATTGGGGTCAGTGGCCATCAAGGTCCCATCCAGATCTGTGGTTGTCTGAGTTAGGATGACAAAGACACCAGCACTGGCAATTTACCTGGCAAAATAAAGCTGCAACCTTGTCCTACTACTTTTCAATATTGGAGAACTCCCATCATTTCACTATCACTAGGCAAGAATGAAATTTTGAATACCTGTGACGGTGCCGGGTCATGCCTTCTATCTCCAAAATGATCAAGTGATCATTTATGACTAGTCTTTGCAGAAAAGGGATGGAGAAGTTTGCCCAGTGTAGCAACTAGGCGATAACATGGATGGAACATCAGGCCTGCAGGTTGCAAGATTCAGGAGTTCAAATCTGGCTTCAGACATTTACTAGCTGTGTGACCCTGAGCAAGTCACTTAATCTCAATTTTCCATGTATAAAATGAGCCGGAGAAGGAAATGGCAAACCACTCCAGTCTCTTCATCAGGAAAACCCCAAATGGGATCATGACGAGTTGGATATGACTGGAACAACTGAACATCAAATTTAGCTTAGTATTTGGAACAGAGTAAGTGCTTACTGAATGTTATGGATTGATTAACCAGTTGACTAGATGACCAGTGAGGTTCCTTTTAGATTCAATCATTAAAGAACAACAGAATTGGATTTGGCATCAAAGGATTTAAATGTTAACCTTAGTTCCAATGCTTACAAGCTATGTGACCTTGGGCAAGTCACTTAGCCCCCTTAGACTTCAGTTTTCTCATTTTTTAAATGAAGGTGGTAGACAAGATGACTTCTGAAGTGTTTTAAAGCTCTCAGTGTTTCTTCTTCAGTAGAATATAAACTCCTAGAGGGCAGGAGCTACTTTTGTGCTTATAACCCCAGAATTATAGCCCATTCTGGATAAAGTACTAGATTTAGAGACAGGAAGACCTGAATTTGAATTTGTCCTTAGACACTAACTAGTTGAATGACCCTAGGCAGAGTCCCTTAATCTCTCTATGCCTCAGTTTCTTTATTTGTAAAATGAGGTAAAATCTGTAAAATGGACACAATGACTTTTGTGTTCTAAATCTATTGTTCTATATATGACCTTCTGCTAAGTGAAACACATAGTGTATATATACATATATATGTATGTATATATATATATATATATATATATATATAATACATGGTTTTGTTCTTTTAAGCCTTTACCTTCTGCCTCAAAGTCAATACTGTGTTTTAAAGAGTAGGCATTGGAAGTTAAGTGACTTGCCCAGAGTCACACAGCTAGAAAGCATCTGAGGTGAGATCTGAATCCAGGACTTCATGTCTCTAGGCCTGATTCTCAGTCCACTGAGCCACCCAGCTGCCCCAATAAATGCTTCTTGAATGAATGGAGGAATTTCCCTCCCAACCCTAAGTCTATCTATGGCTTCTCTCCGTCAAGAGCACAACTCATATCCCAGGTCTCCTGCTTTTTTAAGCTTCGGTCTCACTTCATTTTGTAAGTGAACAGACCCCCACATCCCTCTCTCCCTGAATCGGCTCATTTGTTTCCACTGCCAGACGGCCAACGGACTTTTCAGAACAACCCGGTGAGCCAAGGCGGAGGTCAGAGTGGTGACATTCTGTGATCTATGGATGTTTGTGTAACCCAGCATGCTTCATTTCCATCTCGTAAAGAGGCTACCCAGTGCCTCCTTCTCCCTGCCCTCCCCTTCCCCCCCCCAGCTGCTTCTGTAAATGAAATCAGCTGGAATTGGGTTGAAAGGGACCCACAAAGACTTGGGTTTCTGCTCCTCTCATGCTATCTCAGAGATGACTTGCCTTTGTTAGGATGGAGACATTCACTGGGTCAGGTGGAAAAGTCTTATTTTGTCCTATAGTCAAACAGCAACCAAGAAACACACATGGGTGTGCACACACACACGTGTGCATACACACACTCACACACACATAAGTGCCTCCAAGGATGGAGGGAGATGGGAGAAAGCCTTAAACTGAAATCAGCAAATGGGTCCACGTGAAAGGACATCGTGGGCTTCAGGGTGTTTTGGATTAAGAGCTTATTTGGGTGGGAGGCAGCTAGGTGGCACAGTAGATAGAGAACCGACCC
Organism: Monodelphis domestica; assembly: GCF_027887165.1. Classification (NCBI taxonomy): domain Eukaryota; kingdom Metazoa; phylum Chordata; class Mammalia; order Didelphimorphia; family Didelphidae; genus Monodelphis; species Monodelphis domestica. The sequence goes on from NC_077229.1 coordinate 36,791,325, forward strand.
GGAGTTGGGAAGATCTGGGTTCAAATCTGGCCTTAGACACTTCCTAGTTGTGTGGCACTGAGTGAGTTGCTTAACCCTTTTTACTTAGCCCTTTCTTGCCCTTTTGCCTTAGAGTTAGTACCAAGCTAGAAAAGTAAGGGTATTTTTTTTGTTGGTGTTTTTCAGAAAAGAGTTCATCTGAGGGCAGCTGGGTAGCTCAGTGGATTGAGAGTCAGGCCTAGAGACGGGAGGTCCTAAGTTCAAATCTGACCTCAGAAACTTCCCAGCTGGGTGACCCTAGGCAAGTCACTTGACCCCCATTGCCTTACCACTTTTCTGCCTTGGAACCAATACAGAGTATTGATTCCAAGATGGAAGGTGAGGGTTTAAAAAAAATCTACGGTATGACTTCCTAGCTGTGTGACCCTGGGCAAGTCACTTCCAAAATGGAAGGTGAAGGTTTAAAAAAAAAGGGGGTGCAGCTGGGTGGTTCAGTGGCAGACATTTCTTGCTGTGTGACCCTCAGCAAGTCACTTGACCCCTATTGCCTAGCCCTCACCACTCTTTTGCCTTGGAACCAGTACAGAGTATTGATTCCAAGATGTAAGGTGAGGGTTAAAAAAAAAAAGAGCTCATCTTGGAGTCACATTCCATTCAGGATACTAGCTAGCTATGTGGCCAAGAGTGAGTCATTCAACTTCCCTGAGCCTCAATTTCCTCATCTGTCAAATGAGAGGCTAAGACCAGACATTCTCTCAAGGTTCCCCTTTGCTCTAAATCTGTGATTCGACGAGCCACCCAGAATTGGGAGAATGTAAATAACTTAGTAAAAATGTAACCTAATTTCCTTGCGGTCATTACTTTTTCACAAGATATTAGATTTAGAACCAGAAACAAACTCCAAGGCTATCTAGTCATTTCCGTTTGACAGACGAAAAAACAAACAAACAAACCAAGGATCAGAGGTTAAATGACTGAATCATGAGATCATTGAGTGAAATCAGCCAGACAAGAATCCATTAAACGCCTACTATGTACCACTCTGCTAAATGATTGGGATACAAAGTAATGAAGAAGACATTCCAGCTCCCAAGGAACTCACAGACTAATAAAAAACCAATAAAATCATTCAGTCATGAAATAAGCATTAGTAGGGCACCATCTCTATGCCATTTCCTGGGAATAGGGGCCATTTGTTGTTTGGTTATTTCAGTTCTATCTGACTCGTGACCCCATTTGGGGATTTCCTAGGAAAGGATACTGGAGTGGTTTGCCATTTCCTTTTCCAGCTCATTTTGAAGAGAAACAAATTGAGGCAAAGAAGAGTAAATGACTTACCCAGGGTCATACAACTAGTATCTGACTCTTCCTGATTCCATTTGAGGTTTTCTTGACAGAGATACTAGAGTGGTTTGCCATTTCCTTCTCCAGCTCATTTTAAAGAGAAACAAATTGAGGCAAAGAAGAGTAAATGACTTACCCAGGGTCATACAACTAGTAAGGATCTGACTCTTCCTGATTCCATTTGGGGTTTTCTTGACAGAGATACTAGAGTGGTTTGCCATTTCCTTCTCCAGCTCATTTTAAAGAGAAACAAATTGAGGCAAAGAAGAGTAAATGACTTACCCAGAGTCATACAACTAGTATCTGACTCTTCCTGATTCCATTTGAGGTTTTCTTGACAGAGATACTAGAGTGGTTTGCCATTTCCTTCTCCAGCTCATTTTAAAGAGAAACAAATTGAGGCAAAGAAGAGTAAATGACTTACCCAGGGTCATACAACTAGTATCTGACTCTTCCTGATTCCATTTGAGGTTTTCTTGACAGAGATACTAGAGTGGTTTGCCATTTCCTTCTCCAGCTCATTTTAAAGAAAAACAAATTGAGGCAAAGAAGAGTAAATGACTTACCCAGGGTCATACAACTAGTATCTGACTCTTCCTGATTCCATTTGAGGTTTTCTTGACAGAGATACTAGAGTGGTTTGCCATTTCCTTTTCCAGCTCATTTTAAAGAGAAACAAATTGAGGCAAAGAAGAGTAAATGACTTACCCTGGGTCATACAACTAGTAAGGATCTGACTCTTCCTGATTCCATTTGAGGTTTTCTTGACAGAGATACTAGAGTGGTTTGCCATTTCCTTCTCCAGCTCATTTTAAAGAGAAACAAATTGAGGCAAAGAAGAGTAAATGACTTACCCTGGGTCATACAACTAGTAAGGATCTGACTCTTCCTGATTCTATTTGAGGTTTTCTTGACAGAGATACTAGAGTAGTTTGCCATTTCCTTCTCCAGCTCATTTTAAAGAGAAACAAATTGAGGCAAAGAAGAGTAAATGACTTACCCAGGGTCATACAACTAGTATCTGACTCTTCCTGATTCCATTTGAGGTTTTCTTGACAGAGATACTAGAGTAGTTTGCCATTTCCTTCTCCAGCTCATTTTAAAGAGAAACAAATTGAGGCAAAGAAGAGTAAATGACTTACCCAGGGTCATACAACTAGTATCTGACTCTTCCTGATTCCATTTGAGGTTTTCTTGACAGAGATACTAGAGTGGTTTGCCATTTCCAGCTCATTTTACAGATGAAGAAACCGAGGCCAATCGAGTTCAATGACTTGCCCAGGATCACACAGCTTGTAAGTGCTGGAGACCAGATGGGTCTTCCTACCTCCAGGCCTGGCATTCCATCTCCTGCACCCCCTAGCTGCCTCAAAAGGGACCATATGGATGATTTTATTTTTATATGGCAACTCCTATATGAGGAAACTCTTCAATCAATTCAACTCAGAATCTCATTTATAATTTGTAATTTGAGACAGGTTTCTAAAGCTAGAATTGTTCGAGTGTTATCTGGAGTTCGAGGTGAAGGGACACCCAGCCAGTGAATGCTGAGACGAGACCTCAATTTGTTTCTCTTTAAAATGAGCTAGAGGAGGAAATGCCAAACCACTCCAGTATCTCTGTTAAGAAAACCCCAAATGGAATCAGGAAGAGTCAGATCCTTACTAGCTGTATGACCCTGGGTAAGTCATTTACTCTTCTTTGCCTCAGTTTGTTTCTCTTTTAAATGAACTGGAGAAGGAAATGGCAAACCACTCCAGTATCTCTGTTAAGAAAACCCCAAATGGAATCAGGAAGAGTCAGATCCTTACTAGCTGTATGACCCTGGGTAAGTCATTTACTCTTCTTTGCCTCAATTTGTTTCTCTTTAAAATGAGCTGGAGGAGGAAATGGCAAACCACTCCAGTGGCCTTGCCTTGGAACTCCCTGGATCTCTCTCAACTTCCCCAGGCTCCCCTAAGGCCCTGGGGAACACTGGGACAAATATAAATAGGTGTCTGCCCTTAAGGAACTTACATTCTGCTAGAGGAGGGATGGGGGGAGTAGAGAAAGAGAGATGCAAAGCAGAAAGAAAGGGATTTGGCACAAAAAGACCTCTTACACTGGGGAATAGTTGGCATCAAGGATGTCCCAATCTTTATCTGCTCTCCTTAAATATCGTGTAGCCCCAGAGGCTGCCAGGTTGTTGTCGTCCCAGCTAGCTTTGTTATTTGTACTCGTCTGCAAGGCCCAGGCAATGGGCACAGCATAAACTTGTGCCTCCCTGGCTGGTTGACCCAAGCTTTTCTGCAAGATGACTTAATCATTTGAAAGGGCTTCCAGCCTCCTGTGCAGAGGATCTATCTTTTGCTTTTGCTTTTGTTTTTTCTCCCAGGGCTTTTACTTCATTTGGAGACAGTGACCTCAGCCACCAAAGGGCGGCTCCAATATTGATGTAGACAGCAACAGTGAAGAGAAAAAAGACATCAAAACCCAATTTTAACAGCTCTGGCACTGGCTTTAAAGCCAGACAGGCGCCTCCACATACTTTCTTAAAGGTGAACGGGAAGAACTAACTGAGAAATGGAAGTCTGGAAGAGATTCAAGAGAGGAGAGGGCATGATTAGTTAGAGAGGTGGATAGAGAACTTGACTTGGAGTCAGGAAGATCTGAAGCCAAATTCTATCTCAGAGAGTGTCTAGATATGATGCTGGGCATTTCCCTTAATGATGCCTCAGTTTCCCCATCTGTAAACTGAGAAAGTTATCGATAATGTTTGAAACCCATTTCACCTCTAAATCTATGATTCTATTAGCTATATAGCAAAAAGCATATATTAAACACCTGTTGTATGCCCCAAAGAGAGGCCATATGGATCAGTGAATAGAGTTGGCCTTGGAGTAGAGCGTCATTCTTTTGACTTTTGAGACCCGGAGAGATTAAGTGACCTGGCTAGTTAGTAAGCATCTCCTTCGAGGCTTAATAAATCTTTATCGAATTCAATCTGTATTTCTAGCCTCCGTATTCAGTGATCTCTTTCGCCATTCCAATGAGCAGCCATGGGGGAATTGTCTGCAGGGATCATTAGATGAGGTCCTGGGCGCCATTATGTGGGAGGAATGGCAGATGGGACAGAGAGCTTATGGAAAGAACTTTTCCTTAGTCTCCCTTCCAGAACTGCCACATCTCTCTTCAGAATGTTCTCAAAGGTTGCTCTTAGAACAACCTTAAAAATCGTAGTCAATAATAATATTATTACAAATATATAATATATAATAATAATAATACTATAGTTCTTTGTGGCTTGCAAAATGCTTGATAAAGCAGATCTCTTTGGATCTCTCAACAACTCTGGGAGGCAGGGGCTATTATTATCTTTGATTTATACTTGAGGAAACTGATGCTAACAGATGTCAAGTCAAACAGACTGGTTCAGGATCACAGAGCTAGTAAGTACCTGAGGATTGGTTTGAAGTCAAATTTATCCTGAATACAGAGCCGGCACACTATCTTAGCTGCCTCTAACATTTTTTTAAACCCTCACCTTCCATCCTGGGCAAGTCACTTAACCCCCATTGTCTACCATTTTTTTTTGTTTAGAATCTCTAAGATGGAAGGTAGAGGGTTTTTTTAAAAATTATTATTGTTTGCTTGAAGAGTTGTATCAGGACAGTAAGCATAGAGAGCTAGTCTTGGAGATCAGAGGTCTTGGGTTCAAATATGGCCTCTGGTATTTCCTAGCTGGTACTAAGAATTGATTCCAAGGTAGAAAAGTGGTGAGGGTTAGGTAGGCAATGGGGGTGAAGTGACTTGTCCAGGGTCTCACAGCAAGGAAGTGTAGCCACCTAGCTGCCCAATGCCTCTCACCTTAATGACTGTCTTCTAAGTTTCTCCATCCAAATCCATCCTAAACTCTGCATCCTTTTGTAAGTAGAATGAGGTTTCATTCTGGTTTCAACCAGATCCATACTTTAAGATTATCATTAGATCATAAAATTAGAAGTGATCTTTGTGGTCACCTTCATTAAATATATCATGTAAAGAGCTATATGTGAGGGGCTTGGGGGTAAGCAGCTAGGTGGTTCACTGGATTTAGAGCCAGACCTAGAGATAGGAGGTCCTGGGTTCAAATCTGATCTCAGTCACTTCCTAGCTGTGTGACCCTAGGCAAGTCACTTAACCCCCATTTGTCTACCATTTTTTTTTGTTTAGAATCTCTAAGATGGAAGGTTGAGGGTTTTTTTTTAATTATTATTGTTTGCTTGAAGAGTTGTATCAGGACAGTAAGCATAGAGAGCTAGTCTTGGAGATCAGAGGTCTTGGGTTCAAATATGGCCTCTGGTACTTCCTAGCTGGTAAGGCAAATCATTTAAGCCCAATTTTATAGCCTTTCCTTTTTTTTTTTGTCTTGGAAGCAATACCTAGGTTTGATTTTAAGATAGAAACTAAGAGATTTTTAAATTTAAAAATAAATTTTAAAATAGAGCTATATAAATGTCACTTGTTATTAGTAACCGATGTTATTTTGATAGCAGAGACGGCTGGCTTCATAACAGATGCCTAAGATGGTACAAATGATCAGTAGTAAACTCAAGATTTGAGCCCAGGTACTAAAAATCCAGCTCACTTTACACTGCATCCCTAAGTCATATGATGAAACAGGATTTGAATTTGGGTATCCAGAATCTTTATTTTTGAAAAAAAAAACAAACCCTTTTGTCTTAGAATCAATTATACTATGTATTGTTTTCAAGTGGTAAAGGATCTGTCAAGGGAATTAAGTGACTTGTCCAGGGTCACATAATCCAGAATCCCTTTAGAAGAGATTTCTTCGGCCTCCAGAAAAGTCAGTCTCCATCTTTCTCCACCACTTTTTTCAGCCCTGTGCTTCAAATGGTTCTAAACAAGATTATTAGTCACTCTCATTCAAATACTTGAGTTCTCCTCCCCTCTTCCCTCCTCATTCCCTCACCCAAAAAGGTTAAGAAAAAAAGAAATTAAAAAAACTTTCCCAAAATCTAGCTCATCCACCCCCTCATTCACCAGCAAATGGCAACCGGAAGCTACACTGAGACAGTCTGGGAGATTGGCCGTGATACTCAGTCAGGGTTCCTGCTTTGCAACTGGAATTAAGAAACCAGACAACATCTCGGAGATTTATGATTTCCACTGGGGCTTCAGCTGTTTATTCCTCTCATATGTTCACTATGCTTCACCCAGCATATGACACCACGCTACGGGCTTTGTCAGAGGAGAAAATAACAAGCATTGTCTCCTTAAAAGCTTTCCTGATGGAAACAGCCCACGGAGAAGACATCCTCGCTTGATTATTCCAGTGTGTTGGGCTGGAGCTGTTTGGCAGCTAGGGTCAGAGAGGATGCTTGTGTGGCGCTCTCTCCCACTATGGAGGGCCCAGTGCTCAGATCTCTTAACCATTACTTCTTGGTTCAAGGCCATTGCATTCATAGTTTCTCAAATAATTCTTTTGTAGTTGTTGTAGTCATTAGCTTTGATAGAGCTCAGTGTTAGAGCCCTATAAAGGCAGCTGGTATTGCATACCTTCTTCTGAAACAGTTCCTGAACTGAACTGAAATTAGTTCCATGTGCAGAGATATGTAAATGTAAAGTCTTAGGCTTGGGCTCAAAAAGTCAACCTTGTAGATATAAGATTAGAGTGTAGCTGGACAATTTTCTTTCTTTCTTTTTTAACCCTTAACTTCCATCTTGGAGTCAATACTGTGTATTGGTTGGTTCCAAGGCAGAAGAGCGGTAAGGGCTAGGCAATGGGGGTTAAGTGACTTGCCCAGGGTCACACAGCTGGGAAGTGTCTGAGGTCAGATTTGAACCTAGGATCTCCCATCTCTAGGCCTGGCTCTTAATCCACTGAGCTACCCAGCTGGCCCCCTGGACAATTTTCCTGAAAAATATTGAGGCTTATTAATTATCTGCAAGTTCAGAATGAGTCAACAATGTGATATGGCAACCCAAAAAGGACTTAAATTCCATTGAGATTCATAGTATCCAGGATTAGGATGGTCATTGCCGTGTTTGAAACGGGTCATATTACATTTTGATTGCTGTGTTTGGTTCTGGAGTCACATTTTAGTATGGGCAGTAGAGAAGCCGGACGATTTCCAGACAGGATGGTGAAAAACCTTGAGTTCATACCACACAAGGCTCAGCTGAAGAAGCTTGGGGTGTTTAGCTTGGAGAATAGGAAGGGATGGGAAGGGGGAATGGCAGTGGCCTTCCAATTATTTGATTATCTATCAAACTGAAGAGATAATAGATGAGTTCTTTGGAGGAGGAGAGGAGACATTTAGGAACAAAGGAGGCAGATTTCAGAAAATCATCAGAAAAGTCATCCTAAAAAGTTAATTTACCAAAAGTGGAATGAGAAGTCTTTTTATCCAGATGGTCAGTAATGGGTTAATTCCCAATGAAGGACTTTAACAAAGGCTGGACAACTACATACTAGAGTTTCTGTAAAGGGAATTCACATTGAGATCTGATTGAATTGGACATGATTGAGGAGATTTCCAGTTCAGAAATCTGGCAACTCATTTCAGCTTAAAGATGACAAAGCTTAAATAAGTCCTGAGGATTCTTTTATCAAGCAGAAATGAGTCCAAATAAACATCCTCCCTCTCCCTCCAAAAAAAGAAATCGATTAATTATCAAGTATTCATTGAGTACTTTTTATCTACAGGTGAGGATCAGAAAGGTACAAAGATAAATTAAGGTACGGGCTTTGCACTCAAGATTATGTTGTGATTCAGTTGTTTCTGATTCTTCATGACCCCATCTGGGGTTTTCTTGGCAAAGATTATGGAATAGTTCACCATTTTCTTCTCCAATTCATTTTATAGATGAAGAAACCAAGGAAAACAGAGTTAAATAACTTGCTTAGGGTCACAGAGTTAGTAACTGTTTGAGACTAGACTCAAGATGATGAGTCTTCCTGACTTCATCCTGGCACTCTATGTAGTGGGCCACCTCGATGCCTCCTCAAGATTACAGAATTTCTAATTCTGTAATTCGAATTCTTTTTTCAGACTTCAAAAAATAGCCCTGTCCATAGCATCACTCCTCAAACTAAGAGGGGCCACACCTCAGTCCACCATCTTGGCATATGGACTACACCAAGTGAGTTGGGGACACGTTAACCCCAAGCATGTGAAGACTTCATGTGGGTGAATGAGAATGTTTTGTTTCAATGGTCAGGAAAGTGGAAAAAGCAGGCATTGCAGAGCTTAGTCAGACCTGGAAGATACAAAGATCATCCACTACATCCTAGGCTATCTCCAGTCATCCTGGACTTAGATGATTCTGGAGCAGAGAGTGAGGCTGACAACTTTCGGCAACTCTGCCTTGCTTACATCCAATTCACTAGCAAATCAAGACATTGCTCTGTGATGTCATTGGGCCTCTTTGGAAAATGATGGGCGAACATGAAGGGAAAAGAAATCCTATCGGGTTTTTTGGTTAAATTGAGGAAATCTCCAGGCATTTAGAAGGTGGCAAATGGATTTCTTCTGTAGTCTCAAAGCAAAGGAAACCTAGAGTCTCAGAGCTAAAAAGCAATATGAGAGGTCATCTAATTCAAATCAAACTAGTGACAGATTATTTTTTAAACCTTTACTTTCTCTCTTAGTATCAATTCTAAGATATCAAAGTGGGAAGTGCTAGGCAATTGGGGTTAATGGATATGCCCAGGGTCACGCAGTCAGGAAATGTAGTGATTAGTTCTTATTTTCCTTCTTTGTTTTCTACATTATATTTCATTTTCTTGCAAAACACACTCCCATTTTGGTCATCATTGTAAGAGTATGCTCATACATAACCAAAGTCCCCAAATACCCTAAATACAACCCCAAATACACTGATGTAAAAGAGAGCAAGCTTTGATTCACATCCATCCAACTCCAGCAGGTCTTTCTCTGGAGGTGGAGAGCATTCTCTGTCATAAATCTTTCAGGGTTGTCCCAGATCACTGCATTGCTGAGAGTAGCCAAGTTTTCACAGATGACTGTGATAGATTCTTAATATGTACTTTTTATAATCCTCACCTTCTGTCTTGGAATCAATACTGTATTGGTTCCAAGGCAGAAGAGTGGTAAAGGCTAGGCAATGGGGGTTAAATGACTTGCCCAGGGTCACACAGCTAGGAAGTGTCTACCACTGAACACCCACCTGCCCCCTATTTATTTCTTTAACCCTTACTTTCTATCTTCTAATCAATACTATGCATTGGTTCCAAGGCAGAAGAGTGGTAAGGACTAGGCAATGGAGGGGGGTGTGGTAAGTGACTTACCCAGGGTCACACAGATGAGAAGTGTCTGAGGCCAGATTTGAACCTAAGACCTCCCAGATTTAGGCTTGGCTCTCAATCCACTGAGATACCCAGCTGCCCCCTTTAATATATAATTGTTGAATAAATAATTCTTTATTTCTCAGCAGGCTGTACTCTGGACTTGGCCATCATGTCCCCTCACTGGGTACTTTTCTCTTCCCACTCCTTTTTAGATTCTTTTTATTTGTTGCCTATCACCATTCATAAGCTCCTTGAGGGCAGGAACTGTCATTTTTTTGGCTTATATTTGTATTTCCAGCCCAAGACTGTTGACCTTGACTGACTGATTGGTTTCAAATCAAACCACTGATAATTACTAGCTAGTTACCACTTAGTACTTAAACAATTAACTTAAGCTTACTACCTCTCAGTTCTGTCCTCTGTAGAATAAAAGCATAGGATGAGATGAAGTTCAAGATCTCTTTCAGTTCTATATCTATGATCATGACTCTCCTTGGGGTAATGAGCTTCTCATCAATAGAGGTCTTCAAATAGGGGCTGGATGACCCATCTGTTAAGTACCTGCTGAAGGGGCAACTGGAATGGGTTCTTCGAATATGATTTCTCAGTTTCCAGCCTCATTTCTCTAAGTCCCCTACAGTGAAGACCCTGTGAAATTTCCTTCCATTTATACCATACATAACTTACATGTATACATATATATATATATATATATACATATATATATATATATTTGTATGTTGAGTATCTTGAAAGTAGATGGTATGTTTTTGCTTTTCTTTGTGGACTCAGTGCTTGGGTATATTAAATACCTGACACATAGTAGGCACTTAATAAATACCTGTGACTACTGCTGATAGAAGATTGGATTAGACTACTTCAAAGTTTCTATTCAACCCAAGGATTCTATATTTAAAGCTGGAGATTAAGAACTGGAAGGAAAGTTGGTATTTGTCTTTGGCAGACATTCTGAGAAATTCTAGTAGTCTCTACCTCAATTATAAAGTAGGCTATGGCTAGCTGCCCATCTGCCTGGAAATCTAGAATAGCCTATGAGTTTATAGTATCCCAGAATCTGTCTGTGAAAGTTAGATGGCACAATGGATAGCATGCCAGACCTGGAGTCAGGAAGACCTGAGTTCAAATCTGGCCTCCAACACTTCCTAGCTGTGTGACCTTGGGCTAGTCACTTAAGCCCAGTTTGCTTAGCCTTCACTGTTCTTCTGATTAGAGTTGTTACTAAAGCAGAGAGTAAGAATTATAAAAAATAAAAGAAAGGGTGGGCAGCTAGGTGGCTCAATGGATTGAGAGCCAGGCCCAGAGACAGGAGGTCCTGGGTTCAAATCTGACCTCAGACACTCTCTAGCTGGTGACCCTCAGCAAGTCATTTAACCCCCATTGCCTAGCCCTTACCACTTTCACAGTATTGATTCTAAGATGGAAAGTGAAGGTTAAAAAAATTAAAAATAAAATAAAAGAAAGGGTTAAGCTTTGAAATGTTAGTAGGTGGTAAATTGAATAGAGCACTGGGCCAGGAGTCATGAAGACTTGAATTCCATTTTGACCTGAGCCATTTACCTTCCATGGGATTTCCATGGGATTCCAGGTAAGTCATTTAACCTCTGTTTGCCTCAGTTTCCTCAGCTGTAAAATGGAGATGATAATAGGACCCACCTTCCAAGGTTGTTGTGAAGATCAAATGAGATAATATTTATAAAGTACTTAACATAGTGTCTGGCACATAGTAGGTGTTTAATACATGTTTCCTTCCTTCATTTTCTTTGCAGTCTAAATTTCTAATACAGCATTAGACATACCTGAGAGACCATAATTTTGTTCTTACTTCCACCTTTAGTATAATTTCTAATCAGTTAATCAATATTAGTCATTATGCCAAGCCCTGAAGTTACACAAAGGAGCAAAAAACATTGTCACTGAATTTCATAAATCCTTTCATTTGATACTTAACACAACCCTGGGAGGAAAGTCTTATGAGTATTTTCCTCCCAATTTTTTAAAATAAAATTAAGGTTCAGAAAACATGACTCAGCTAGTAAAAGTTTGAGGTAAGGCTGGAAAACAATTCCCCCCATAATTCTGTTCACTGTCCCAAATTCATATAGGGGTTGATGGCAAGGACCCAAAGGAAGAACTTACTAGCCCTTTGGCTGGGCTCAAACTGGACCAAAAGTAACCTGGCTCGTGTTTCTCTATTTTTTACTTTTCAGGAAAGGGGATTGGTTGAGTGTGGGAGCATGCCAGGAGGAGGATAATGATGGACACTGTGATTTCACTGGTCCAGGTAACTTCCAGATAAGAGAATTCCCTCTGCCTATGCAGGCTGGCAACTTCCTTGTAATTTGTGGTTTTAGAGAACTGGCTGGGGCACTGAAAGCTTCTGTTGTCATATAGGTCAGAGGAAGAAATTGATCTCAGGGCTTCCTGAATTCAAGGGTAACTCTCTATTCTCACTAATAAAAAGAACAACAACAAAAAAAAACTGTGTCTCTGAAATTAAAGGACCTGGGTTCAAAATCCCACCTATGTGACCTTGAATAAGTCATCTCATCCCTGACCTCACTTTCCTCATCTATAAAAAGAGGGATTTGGGCTAAATGCCTCTGAGATCTCTTACAGCTTTAAAGGAAGGAGTCATGTGATCCCACTAACTTTTCCTATGCCTTGTAATTAATTAAATTGATTAAAATTATCCATATAGGACTTATCTACTAACAGTATTGCAAAGATCCAGAACAATTCCAAGGGACTTATGAGAAAGAACTTTATCCGCATCCATAGGAAGGAAGAACTGTGGGAGTGGAAACACAGAAGAAAACAACTGCTTGATCACATGGGTCAATGGGGACATGATTGGGGATGTAGACTCTAAGCGATCACCCTGGTGCAAATATCAATGATATGGAAATAGATCTTGATCAATGACACATGTAAAACCCAGTGGAATTGCACATTGACTACTGGGGGGGGGGGGAGAAGGGGAGGGAAAGAACATGAATCATGTAACCATGGAAAATATTCTAAATTAATTAATTAGATAAAATTTTCAATTATTAAAGATTAAAAAAATAAATTAAAATGTCCACATACCTCTGGGCTAATTTTCCTGGCCAAGTCCAGAAACAACCAAATGAATAGATTTCTGCTGTGATTCCTAAAGAAGGTGGGACCTGATACCCTGCAAGGAATCTTCTGTAGCTTCCAGATCATCTGGGGAGTGTCCCCCCTCCCCAAATATGAAGGATTCAGATCTGACTTAGATAGAAAAATGAATCTGAACTTCAAGATATGGAGGGGAGTTGAACCTCAAGACTTCTAGCGTCCATTTATCTCTGGGTGGAATCTGGGGGAAAATGAACAAAAAAGAGTCCTGGAAGCTCTCTAGTATGGAATGCATCCTCTTTCTTCTCCCCCCTTGCTCCCCACCCCCATGGTTGTTTAAGTCCAAAGGCGAGATATTAACTTGCCCTTTGATGATTTGGGAGTAACTCCCAACCCCCAAGTGGCAAAGGGAAGGAGGGGTTCTGACATGTTCTCATGGGATGGCTGCAGGTGTGCAGATACCAATGTGGGGCTGGATGGGGGGGGCGGGGAGGGGGGTGTAGTGTCTCCATGCCCCAGTTTTAAAAGGTTTCCTAATTGGCTTTTGTTTTTCCAATCTCTATCCTGCCCCTCTTTCTCCCATGTCCATCTGAGAGGGGTGTTTTGACTGGGCAGTAAAGCAGAGCAGTCTATCCATTTCCTCTCTCAGGCTCGCCTTCAGAAATAGCCCACTGGGTAATCGACAAGAGGTAGATGAGCTCTAAGAAGACCATCACAAGTGAGGACCTCTCTTGGCCTCTCCATGACTCTCTGGCTCCCCTGCCCTATGGGGTCGCCACACATCCAAAGAGGAAGCAACCACGTGGTCAGCCAAGCACACAGGTAGTGGGGATGAGGAGGGAAGGTCAATGGAGGGCCAGGTAAGGCAAACAGAGTCAGGGGCCCACAGACAGACAGGGCCCTAAAGTCTGCCAGATAGCCATTATAGAGAGTATCCTTCAGATGGGCTGTTTGAAGTGTTGCCCAAGGCCAGGTGGAAAAATCTTTTGGCTCTCCCCTCTTCCCACTAATCACTTTTCCCTCATTTTTCAATAAAGATACTACTCTGGGGCTCTCCTCTGGCACATTTGTTTCCCATTAAAGTCTTCTTGGAGATTTTACTTTGTTATGCCAGATAATTGCTTTAATAACAAACCAAGGAAAAGCTTTTGAACATTTTAGGAAGTAATTTTTTTTTCCTCCTACAAAAATCTAACAAACACTGACAGAGAATTTGGGAAAAGTTAGAGAAAAAAAACTGGAGGGGGAGGAGGAGGGGTGCTTTGGTAGGTGGAAGAGTTATATTTTTATGGGACCAAATCAGCAGGTGGAAATAAGATGATTTCCCAGGGGCATCTAGGTGGCTCAATGGATGCGCCCTAGTTGTGTGGCCCTGGGCAAGTCACTTAATCCTAATGCCTAGCCCTTACTGCTCTTCTGCCTTGGAACTAATCCCTAGTATTGATTCTAAGATAGAAGGTAAGAATTGTTTTTCTTTTCTATTGCTTTTCTTTTCTTTTCTTTTCTTTTCTTTTCTTTTCTTTTCTTTTCTTTTCTTTTCTTTTCTTTTCTTTTCTTTTCTTTTCTTTTCTTTTCTTTTCTTTTCTTTTCTTTTCTTTCTTTTCTTTTCTTTTCTTTTCTTTTGTTTTCAAGAAGATGCCTTGCCGGTCTCTCTGGGTTCTAAGGGAAACTTTCATCAGAAAGAAAGCAAAAAGTAGAAATGATTGCTAGTCTTATGGGAATGATGCTCAGGAGCATGGGAAGTAGATATGGAGTCATGTAATCTGGGTTCAAATACTGGCTTTGTCATTTGCTACCAGTGAGAACTTGGGCAAGTCCCTTTCCTTCTCTCTTGGACTCAGTGGCCTCTGAGGTGACATGATGGGATTGGATTAGATAGCTTCTAAGGTCCCTATTGGCTCTAAATCCTTGATCCTATAATGGCAGACAAGCAGACCAGTTGCTAGCAATTTAGGCACACAGGGCAGGCTGAACCACATGTGTTCTATGGCAAACCACATTAAAGAGGCCTTAAAGTAGGTTTTAAAAACAAATTCAGTTGGGGGGCAGGTACGGGAAAGAGTTCAGTTCACTGCCTTCTGGGAAATAGGACCGAGCCCTTGGAATACTGAGTCCATTTCAGGGGGAGCATCCTTGGTAAAGAATGCAATGGATGAGCAAGGAAGGGCTAAGTTGGTGAAGAGATCAGTCTGGAGAGCAGCCAGAGGGGTGGAAGGTTTGGAGGGTATGTTATGAACTATGTGCCTACTGGTGGCTTTCTCTATTCAGTTATTAGTCTTCAGAATTGAGGGTTAATATGTGTCAATATGTGACTGAAAAGGATCTTTGTGTACAATAATAATAGCTCTTCTCTCTCTCTCTCCCTTTTCTCTCTATCTTCCCTCTATTGTAAAATAAACTACCATAAATTCCATTTGACTTCAGTAATTCAATTTTGGGATTTAGAAATTAAATCCCTGGCAACCACCAAATAATATATCAGTCCAACCATAATAAATTTAACATAGGTAGGAGCTATTATGAATATTAGCCATTATTAGTAATCCCCATTTCTATTTGAATTTAACAGCACTGACAGGTGAGATGGTGAGTTGACTTGTCCAGGATTGTATGTCCAGTCTTTCAGAGGTCAATCTTGAATGCAGATCCTGCTCATTTTAAGGTCAATTCTCTATGTATTCTACCACTGCCTTTCTTAATTTTAAAGGCAAATGTAAAATTTGATAATTATTATTTGCCCTAATCATAGAGTTAGTTGCTGCATAAATATTATGATTTTGGCAAAATAAGGAAAAGATGAATTTTAATTGCTTGGGTGGGGGAAAGAAGCAGCATTCATTCTAAGGCAGTGTTGACTTGGTGATGATGGGGAGTTGTGCTCTATTTGATATTTTTATTCCTAGAATTTGATTTTATAGCATTTTCTATTCCAAACATATCCCTTCTCCTCCCTCACCCAGAGAGTCACACTTTGTAAGAAAATGAAGAAAAAAGAAGAAAATGTTCTCAAAATAATTGTGTAAAACTAACTGATGGGGGACAGCTGGGTGGCTCAGTGGATTGAGAGCCAAGCCTAGAGATAGGAGGTCCTGGGTTTGAATCTGGACTCAGACATTCCCTAGCTGTGTGACCCTGGGTAAGTCACTTAACCCCCATTACCTAGACCTTCCTACTCTTCTGCCTTAGAACCAACAGATAGTATTGATTCTAAGGAGGAAGGTCAGGGTTATAAAAAAACAAAAACAAACAAACAAAAACAACTAACTGATTGATGCATTGTTTGAGAGAATATAGAACATCCCACACTCATAGTGCCCTGCCTCTATAATGATAGAGAATACTGTATTTTTCTCATCCTTTCTTCAGAGCCAATCTTGGTCATTCTGCTTTCTTAGCCCTCTGTTTTGATCCTGTTCTTGTGGTCCATTTCATTTAAATCATCAAAGCCACAGTTTACATCATTTTTCCTGGTACTACTTATTCTGATTTGTATCATTTCTTATAAGTTTCATGATTTATTTATAAAGGAAGCTCATAACTTTGTTAGGCCTTTGATAACCATGTCACAATCTTAATAAAAGTTCATTTT
>NC_077229.1:36885814-36934708 GCF_027887165.1 Monodelphis domestica
CTATGCCTTCATTAAATATGAGAAAATGTTCAACAGGATTCATTTCTCATTCATTGAATTGTCCCTTATGCTGAAGAGACTCTGATAGTTGTTAGGGCATGCCCCCAAAGACCTGACATTCTTTTGGGATTTTCAGAGAGATAGATTGGGATTGTGGATGAGGAAGAAAAGAAAAAAGTTCAAATATAGAGTTGGGCTACCCTGGAAATAATAGTCTTCTGTCCCTGGATATCTTTAAGCAAAGGTAAGGTAAAAACTAATTAAGAATTATAGAATTGGGGGGGCAGCTGGGTAGCTCAGTGGATTGAGAACCAGACCTAGAGGTGGGAGGTCCTGGGTTCAAATCTGGCCTCAGACACTTCCCATCTGTGTGACCCTGGGTGAGTCACTTGACCCCCATTGCCTAACTCTTACCTCTCTTCTGCCTTGGAACCAATACACACTATTGATTCCAAAATGGAAGGTAAGGGTTTAATTAAAAAAATATATATATATATAGAATGGGGGGGGGGGTAGTACAAGTAGCTCAGTGAATTGAGAGCCAGGTTCAGAAATAGGACATCCTGGGTTCAAATCTGAACTCCAACATATCCTAACTGTGTGACCAGGCAAGTCACTTAACCCCCATTGTCTCCTTCACTCTTCTGTATAAAAACCAATTTCTAAGATGAAAGGTAAGGGTTATTTAAACACAAAGAATCATAGAAAAAAATTGGGATAGCTAGGTGGCCCAATAAATAGAGAGCCAAACCTGGAAATGGGAGGTCCTAGGCTCAAATCTGACCTATTGATACTTCCTAGCTCTGTGACCCTGGGAACGTCACTTAACCCCCATTGTCTAGTCTTTACCAGGCTTCTGCTTTGGAGCCAGTACTTGTGTTCTAAAACAGAAGGTTAGGACTTTTAAAAAATAATCATGGGATCCTAGATTGCAGATCTAGATCCCGAAGACTCTGAAGGTCATTCAGTTCAATCACTCATTTTCCAGATGAGAAAGCTGAGGCCAGAAGAGGTCTAGCTCTTTGGCCAAGTTGACCCAGATGGTAAATTGTATGTGGAATATATTCACATATCACCTGAATTCTCTGAGATTTCCCAAACTAGGAGTCTATGGCGATGGCATGTGCCACTTATATAGTGCTTTAAAGTTAATGAAACATGTCTTACATGTCTTATGTCCTGTGATGTAGGTAACAACCTCCTAAGGTAGATATAATAAAACTTGTTATCCCAGTTCTGTAGATGAAAGAACCCCAGCTCCTATTAAAGGAAAATGATTTGCCTAATGATCACAACACAGCTAGGAAATGTTGGAGGCAAGATTCACATTAAGGTCTACCTGGCAGTCAGTGCTCTCTATACCATGGACACCGTGAGATCTATCTTCTCAGCTATGCCATCGAAATGAAAATGGCGGAACTAAGTGGGACCTTCCATGTGGTCCATGGACACTTCCTTGGAAATTTCGTCCTGTAACATTGGGAAATCTGGGTTGAGTTCAGTGCGAATGATGCTTTCTATTATGCCAAAATGACCAAATGAGTCAAAGTCCCAGCAGCTGGGTGACCTTGTATTTAGAGAGGGAGGGAGTGATCTAATCTAGCGAAGAGGTCAGCTAATAAATCAACTCTCCCCCCAACACACACACACACACTCTCTCTCTCTCTCTCTCTCTCTCTCTCTCTCTCTCTCTCTCTCTCTCTCTCTCTCTCTCTCTCTCTCCAAGGATGGGATGATTTCCTGAGAATTTCCCTGGTTTTTCAAGAATGAATCATTCACAACATTTATTTATCTTTCTTCAAGACGTCTGGGAACTCAGAGCAGTGTTAACACGTGACAGTGTCTAATTCTGCTTATCTTAAAGACTGAGGTTATGGGAGAAGTTCAGAATTTCTTCCTTCTCAGGAAAAACAAACACTTCTCATAGATGAAAAGTTAGAATGAGAATCTGAAGCCGTTTAGAGACTCTTGGAAGGCCAGCGACAGTGACTCTGAAGGCCAATGACTCCCAAGCTAGTGAGTGGACAGAAGCAGCTGCATTCCTAAGTTGAGTCAAGTTCCATGGGGACCAGATCTCCATTCCTGTCCTCTGGGTCTCCCAAGGCCAGTCTGGGTTTCATTTTTTTTCTACTTCATGGAGAGTCTATTTCTGTAGACTAACATTATACGCATGCAATAGCAATTGCTTTATAACTGCATCGGTTATGGAGATGGAGCGTCCTAGGCCTGGGTTCAATCCCAGCTCTTCCTCTTACTACCTGGTGTGTGACCTTTGATAAATTATTTAAGCCAGTAAAATACTTTATCGGTAAAAATGAGTGTGTTAGACCAGACTAAGGGCCCTTCCAGCTTTAAATCTGTTACTCAATGATGCGCTATTATTGTTTAAAATTCCACCTTCTAGAATTCTTTCTCAATATCCCTTTAACCCTGCTTTTTTTCCCTCTCTTGGTTAGCTCTAATTTCTCTTGATTATATAGTGTCCCCTCCATTATACTGACAGCTCCTCTAGGGCAGGGACTGTCTTGTCTCTGTCCTTCTTTGTATTCAGAGCCTGGTTGGATTTGCTCTGAGTATCATTGTGAAATGATATATAACTCATATTTGTAAATTTATATATATTTAAAATTTTAAATGCTTATCTTCTATTTTAAATTCAATGTTGTGTATTAGTTTCAGTGCAGAAGAGTGGTAACTAAGGCAGGGGAGTTAAGTGACTTGCCCAGGGTCACACAGCTAGGAAGTATCTGAAGTCACATTTGAACCCAGGACCATCTCTGGGCCTGGCTCTCAATCTACTGAGCAACCCAGCTGGCCCCCTCTCATTTTCTATCTTTTAGAGAATTTCCCTTCAGGGGAAGTATCCCTCCCTTTAAGACTCACTTGGTAAAGTACAATTTACTCACTCTTTTTAGCAAAACCATATTCATGATCCTGCATCACATAGTTGTGTTCTTTTGCCTGTGTGAAGATTATTTTTAAAATTTAAATTGAATAAAAGAATTAATTTCTATTTAAATATTATTTTATTTTTTCCTCCATTACATGAAAAAGTAAATCTTAAAGTTTGAGCCAAATTCTCCCCTTCCTCCTCTTCCTCCTCCCTGACACAGCAAGCAATCGAATATGGATTTTACGTGTGTAATATATTGTGCACAAAATCTTTTGCTATTAGTCATTTTGTAAAAGAACTCCAAGTGAGGAAATAAAATGAACCACAACGTCCATCTATATTCAGACTCCATCAGTGAAGATAAACAGCATTTTTTGGTCATGAGTCCTTCGGGATTGTCTTTGATCATAAAGTTGCAAAGAATAGCTAAGCCATTCAAAAATGTTCATCATAGGACATTGCTGTTGCTGTGTACAATGTTCTCTTGTTTCTGCTTACTTTCACATTGCATCAGTTCATTTAGGTCTAAAAGAATTCCATTCAAGAATTGATAATCCAGGGGGCCAGCTGAGTGACTTAGTGGTTTGAGAGCCTGACCCAGAGATGGGAGATCCTGGGTTCAAATCTGGCCTCAGACACTTCCTAGCTGTGTGACCCTGGGCAAGTAACTTGACCCCCATTGTCTATTCCTGACTGCTCTGCTGCCTTGGAACCCAATGCACAGTATTGGTTTTAAGACAGAAGAACAGTTTAAAAAGAAATTTATTTATTTTTTATTTTTTTAAATAATTTTTAAAGGGTCAGCTGGGTGAATCAGTGGATTGAGAGCCAGGACTAAAGATGAGATCCTGGGTTCAAATCTGACACTTCATAGCTGTGTGACCCTGGGCAAGTCACTTCACCTCCTCATTGCCTAGTCCTCACTGCTCCTCTGCTTTGGAACTAATAATACACGGTATTAATTCTAAGATGGAAAGGAAGAGTTTAATAAAAAAAGAAAGAATTGAAAATCCACCTCTCATGGCAAATCCACTTTGGGGCAACTCTTATTGTTAGGAAGATTTTTTTCCTTAACATTGAGCCTGATATGGTCAATTGAACCTTGTATGGATTGCAATGGTGGTATATGACCCTGGACTGGTCCTTCCATCCTGGAGGCCATTCTCTGGGCACTCCTCAACATATCAAAGTTCTTTGTAAGCTGTGGTAACCAGATTCTCTAATATATATAAGACATGGATTCGTAAGACCATTGAGAGAGAGTTGGGACCTTAAAGTCTATCTGATAGTTCATTCCCTCACTTTTATTTTACATGAGGAAACTGAGGCATCTGAGAGACTTGCTTGAGTTTCCCTAACTGGTTAGGCTCCCCTAACTCGAGGTCCAACTCTGTCCATCCTAACACACTATCTACTCTTCACGGACACCATATACTAGGCGCCCCTTGCAAGTGTTGAGCTCATCTAATCCAACCCCTCATTTTTCTGAGCTCCATTCTACATGGCTGTTTGACCTTAAGCAATTCCTCTCTCCCTCTGAGGCTCACCACTGACTCAGCTGAAAAAGGAAAGGTCAGACTCACTGATATCTCACCCCTTCCAGTTTGCAAACCCATCGTAGTTCTATTTTCTTCCTTGGTTGTGCTTTGACAGCATATTCTATCCAAGGAGGACTATGTAGAAATGAGTACTATTGATCACACTTGGCTTGACCAATAGGCTTGATAGAGTAGCCTTGTCTCTGGCCACTAGGAACCTGGGGGTGATGGGCAGACACAAAAGGATGGGTGGAAGAGCTTAAGTAACTCTCAAAAGAATTTGGGGATCAGTTTCTGACACCCAGTGAATCCCCTGAAAAGGATCTCCTTGAATTTCATAGCAGGTAAAGGAATGAGAAAGCCTGGCACAAGCACACCTCTCCCAAGATAGCTTTTAGCCCATCCAGCTCGGGGAGGTAGTTTCCTGCTCTAAATATTTCACACCATGTTGATAGTATGTCCCTCAGGGATGAAGAATTTGAAAGCCAGCATTTATGGGGAAGGGAGAGCATGAGGATAAGAGGTAGGATTGCCTTGCAAGTTAGCTTAGTGAGGGGAAGAATGAAAACAATCCCCTCACCCCCACCACTATTCTCAGGACAATAGAAGTGCCTTGATTTATAATTCTATTTGGAGAGGGGAAAGTTTCCTTGTCTTCTTAAAATGGGCTACCCCCCCCAATAGAAACCATTTCATGTATCCCCTTCATCCTCTCCCACCCTCATCCAGAACCCACTTTCCCAGCTTTGAAATAAGAAACTCACTCCTTCCTCCCAAATGGGTTCTGGGACTGAGCCAACAACAAGGGCTCATCTACCAGAGGGTACAAATGTGCTCATAGTCTGACTCTCTAGACTTTTCCTCCTCCTCAACTTTCCTGTCTTGCTTACTGTCTCCAACTCTATAGATCATCATTACTATTAACATGTAAGCTCCTAGTTTGCTTGTGTTTGTCCAGAGAATCAAGTTGGGAGTGAAGTGGAGATGGCGTGGGACACCATTAGAGTGGTCCAAGGAGATGGTCACACCAATCCGAAGAGTGGGGGACCACACTTTCCTGGGTAGGAGGTGGTAGTGAGGAAGGAGGGAGAGAAGAAGGAGAAGGAGAAAGGGAAGTAAAAGGAGTAGGGGAAAGCAGAAGGAGGAGAAGAAAGAAAAAGGAGGGAGAAGGTGGTCAAGAAGGGAAGTAAAAGGAGGAGGGGGGAAGAGAAAAGGAGAAGAAAGAAAAAGGAGGGAAAAAGGTCAAGAAGGAGAAGGGGAAGAAGGAAAAGAAGAGGAAAGAAATTTAAAGACTCAAGTCATGAAAAGAAAGAAAGAAAGAAAGAAAGAAAGAAAGAAAGAAAGAAAGAAAGAAAGAAAGAAAGAAAGAAAGAAAGAAAGAAAGAAAGAAAGAAAGAAAGAAAGAAAGAAAGAAAGAATTAAGGAAGGAAGGAAGATAGGGAGGTGAGAAGCAAAGGAGAGAACTTGTAATGTAGGAGAGGAAGAAAAGGAGAATGAAAGGAAAAGGATGAAGTTTCTACAACAGAAAGTTATAGCTGGTGTGAAATATTCATGTTCGGGTTGGGTTCCAGTAAGCATCTTTTCTCTCTGGAAAATTATTTCCAAAATAGAAACTCCATGATTCTGAAGCATTTCCTTCTCAAACCCAGAATTATTTCTTTTTGAAGTCAGTCTTTGAAGTAGACTAGAATCTTGTAATTCTACCTACAGTCCTGTTATTATATACAATGTTAGAAGACTTTACAACAAAGAATGTCACATGGCTGGGAAACCTCTTCAAGTCACCCAATTTAACCTCTGATTTAAAGAAGAAGAAAACCCCCAAGTCCCAAAAAACCAAAGTAAGCATAACTCCAAGGTAACCCAACTTGCCTCGAAGTCACAAAAGTGGCACCAGTCTCCAAATTTAAGATCTCAAAAGTTCCAGTTATGGGGGTATTTTAATATCAATAGAACAACACATGCTTAAGTAACCTAACAACACCCAAACCAAATGAGATATCAGAATATAGTTGTAGGCAATAAACTTACCATCTACTTATCTACCAAACCACCTCCATCATTCCCAATGCGCCAGAAAAGAACCAAGAGTTATTTCAGTCAGGAAGGGGGACCTAAAAGAACACCTTTAATTTAAAACATAATGGCCAAAATTCTCTCTCTCTCTCTCTCTCTCTCTCTCTCTCTCTCTCTCTCTCTCTCTCTCTCTCTCTCTCTCGTCTCTCTCTCTCTCTCTCTGTCTCTCTCTCTGCTCTCTCTCTCTCTCTCTCTCTCTCTTTCTCTCTCTCTCTCTCTCTCTCTCTCTCTCTCTGTCTCTCTCTGTCTCTCTCTCTCTCTCTCTCTCTCTCTCTCTCTCTCTCTCTCTCTCTCTCTCTCTGTCTCTCTCCGTCTCTCTCTCGCTCTCTCTCTCTCTGTCTGTCTGTCTGTCTCTCTCTCTCCCTCCCTCTCCCCCTCTCCCTCTCTCCCTCTCTCTCCCCCCCTCTCTCTCCCCCTCTCTCTGTCTGTCTCTCTCCCTCTCTTCCTCTCTCTTCCCCCCTCTCTCTCTTCCCCCCTCTCTCTCTTCCCCCCCTCTCTCTCCCCCCTCTCTCTTCTCTCTCTCTCTCTTCTCTCTCTCTCTTCTCTCTCTCTCTCTCTCCCTCTCTCCCTCTCCCTCTCCCTTCTCTCTCTCTCTCCCTCTCTCCCTCTCCCTCTCTCTGTCTCTCTCCTCTCTTCCTCTCTCTTTCTCCTCTCTCTTCTCTCTCTTCCCCCTCTCTCTCTTCCCCTCTCTCTCTTCCCCCTCTCTCTTCCCCCTCTCTTCCCCTCTCTCTTCCCCCTCTCTCTTCCCCCCTCTCTCTCTTCCCCCCCTCTCTCTTCCCCCCTCTCTCTCTTCCCCCCTCTCTCTCTTCCCCCCTCTCTCTCTTCCCCCTCTCTCTTCCTCTCTCGCAGTTCCCCTCTCTTCCTCTCTTTCTCTCTCCCTCTCTCCCCCTCTCTCTTGTGTCTCCCTCTCTCCCCTTTCTCTCCTCTTTCTCTACATATATAATATATGTTATACCTTTTAAATATTATATATATATATATATATATATAATCCCCTTAGGTCAATTGTAGCTTAAAGGTTGGCACAGTGAGTTCCAGATCTGAAGTCAGAATGACCCAAGTTCAAATCTGGCCTTGTGTGTGCTGGTAAAGTAATTTAATCTGACTCAGTTTCCTAGTGATCCTGGAGAAGGAAATGGTAAACTGCTCTATCTACCCTTTGCCAAGAAAACCCCACATAGGGGCTCTCAAAGAATCATACACGACTATGGGTGAAGGAAGCAAAAGCCCCCAGCAACTGAGTAAAGCTTTTCACCAGTGTTAATTTGAAACAAACTGGAACCTTGGGGAGAAAGGGACATTTTTTACCCATTGCCTGCTTGCAGAGGGAATCCTGGTTTCCATATGAATTCCAGGATGTCTCTCTTCATTGTAATGGGAGCAATATCAACCAGCTGGACTTGTAGAGTACTCAGATCTGGGCATGGAGTGCCGATCAATACACTTGCTGATTGATGGATGGATTGATTGATTGCTCAGCAATAGAGGAAAAAGACTGAGGCTTGAAACATGTGCAGCGGAGAAGTTAATGGGAGTTAATCTTTGTTGGGAGCCTTCTTTGGGAGCACTCAGAAAGTCATATAAATAGGGCACTTAATGCAGACACCATGACTCAGGGAAGGGGGAAGGCCTGAGTGATTGAGCCTGCATCACTTTTATGGCAAGGATGCAGTGTCAGGATCTTCTGGATAACTTGGGTTGGTATATCTTTCTCATGTACCATGACTCTATTTTTCCATCTTCCATTTTGTTACAACAGCTTTGGGGCCCTCAAACGTTCACTGAAGAGTTTAAGCCTCGTTATGGTCTTTTATAACTTTACAAACATGAGACCCCCCAGTAAAATACAAAGGCAAGGTATGTTCAAGGACAGATGGGGCCCTGAGAATCAATCAGGGAGGAAACAGGAGTATAGTCAGGAATAAATTGTAAAGGGGACAGCTAGGTAACACAATGAATAGAGCACCTGGCCAGGAGTCAGGAGGATCTGGATTCAAATCTGTCCTCAAAATGCTTCTTCTTGTGTGACCCTGGGCAAGTCACTTAATCCCAACTGTCTAATCCTTATCACTCTACTGTCTTAGAATTGATGCTAATACATAAGGGTTTAAAAAATACAAAAAAAAAGAAACCATGTCAGTCATCCAAATTTCACATTTCCTATATTTCATCTTAGTCAATAGATTATTAAACATCAACATTAAAAATTTCATCCTAGTCAAGTTTATTGAATATCAACATTTGTTACGGTGTGAATACAAAGATTATTAGTTGTGTCGGGACTATTGGTTCTGCCCTTATGGAGTTCATAGTCATCTAATGGGGAAGATCAACATTACAAAAATTAAATATATACAAAATAAAAACTGAAAATGTGGCAGCGTACTTGCAGCTGGGAGAGGGATCTGGCAAGATCATGTATGGAGGTGTTGGAGAATCTTGAATAGTCTGGGCACTTGTGACATTGGAGGAATGTCTGGCCTGAGGGATGGCCAGGAATATGGCAGAGATGGATGGCAGAGGGAGTGGGTCATCTTCAAACAGGCAATGGAGAGCCCAAGAAAGGCAGCTGATTTTGGTCGATCCTGTAACCAGGATGCATGAAGATGAGTGTGGCACTTTTCCTGACCTCAGGACAAGTGAGCAATGAGAGAAGCACCAGGGGTTTTATAGGCACAACAAGTCTCTGATTGGTTAACCATCTCTGATGTCATAGTCAGGCTGGTTTGTAGGACTGACCAGCCAAGAGTGGTTGTTGCCAGCATGGAAAATTCCAAATATGGTGGTGATTATGGATGATGGAGTGCATTGAAGCAAAGGATGAGACAGACTTCCAAGTAGGAAGAGGAGAGGACATCTCTAGATGCCATCTGTCTTCTGTGAGATGTTTAAGATCCCCAAAAGCCTGAAATTTTCTCAGAGTATCCTAATTTCAATGAGGATAACTTAGCAGATAGTGATTGGCTCAGGGTCATGAAAATTCATTTTCCTGAGTCCAAATCTACCTTTGGACACACTAGATACATGCCTTTGGGCAGATCACTTAACTCTTTGCTTCAATTTCCTCATCTGTAAAATGAGTTGGAAAAGGAAATGGAAAACCACTCTAGGATCTTCGCCAAGAAAAACCCAAACATGGTCACAAAGAGTCAGAAGCAACTGAAACACCAAACAAACCTGAGTGAAAGATTGCATCATTTCCTGGGATGAGGGTGGGCTCAATTTTTGTCTTTTATATGGTACCTGAGAAAAAGAATCAGGGGTGCTCTCCTGCCACCAGGTTCACAGCCTAGAATGTCTGATCCCAGACGCCAACCAACAAGTTTCATATTTAGTGAAGGCAGGGACCCCTTTTCACCAAAAGGGATTGAATCAGAGCCAGAATTGAAGAGAGAGAAATGGAAATTCTTTCATTTCAATTTAAATATACATATTATATATATATTATACATTAAATATAGACATTATATTATATATTATAATATTATATGTATATTTAAATTGAAATCTATATATGAAATATATATATATATATATATATATATAATGTGTGAGTTGACCCAATGAACTTGGCAGTCAGAAAGGCTTGCACATTATTCAAATACTCTAATGAATTCATAATTTCACTGGTATATACGTTTTGTGTGATGATGATCCCAATTTACAGTCTATTCCTATGCAGCTTTGGTCATACATATGTGTCTCTGTTTCACGTACTCCCATAACTATACAAAAGGGTGTCAATGCAACATGTTTATGTCATTTTATTGTCTTTTTTTCCCTGGAGTGGGAAATAAAAACACAATGGCAGTGGGATGGAGCAGTGGGTAGAATCAGAAAGATCTGAGCTCAAATCCAATCTGAGATATTTACTGGCTCTAAGACCCTGAGCAAGCCATGTTATTTCTGTTTGTCTCAGTTTCCTCATCTGTAAAATAGGGATAAATAAGAGCCCCTACCTCCAAGGGTTGTTGTGAGTCATAGGAGATGATTATAAAGGCCAAAGCATAGTGCCTGACATAGTAAGTACTATATATAATACTTTCTCTCTCTCTCTCTCTCTCTCTCTCTCTCTCTCTCTCTCTCTCTCTCTCTCTCTCTCTCTCTCTCTCTTTATATATAAATATATATATACACATATATATGTTATATGCAGTATAGCACATATAGTATAATAATATATTAGTAGAGACAGATGATATATTATAGAATGAGATAGATGAAAGATTATAGTATAATTTGTATCATATAATATGTATAAATAGTATGATATATAATAGAAACAGTATATTATTATAAGTATGTATACTATATTAATTATTGCTATTTTTCTCATTAGGTAACAAAGCTACATGTATTACAGGGATCATCCCCCACATGCAGCATGGGGTATCTTTGTATGACTCAAAAGAAGCCCAATCAATATCTTTAGCTTCTTCTCCTTCTTGTAAAAGGGAGGCTTTCATTCCTGCCAGAAAGAAGAGTAGGAAGTTGGGGCCCAAGAGCACTCTGTTCTCCTCAGAGAGGGAGGGAACATTGGCTCAAATTATGGCTCTCTCGCCCTCTTAGATTTTGTTAGTCTAGGGGACATGAGTCAGAAGCACAGGAAGTCTGAAGAGACTACTCAAGAAAATGGGATATGGAATTTTCCTGTCTCCTGCTACCACCAAGGCTGGCACACCCCAAATGCTCATGTGGGACATTGATCTGAACCAATGATATGGGTCAAAGGGCTTTGGGACTGGGGTTATAGTCACAATGCCTATGGCACACCATAATCCTTCCATCAACTCATAGACCCATTAGATAGAATTCCTGGAATCAGCTTCTGAGATCCTTTAGTCAATCACAAAAGAATTCAGTCTTAGAAAGGAACTTATGGAATCATTTGACCCAACCCCCTCATATTTTTTTCCTGACATCAAGTTTTTAGATGAAGAAAATGTATGCCAAACAAATGGTGTGACGCAACTTGCCCCCAAGCCGCACAATAATACTTAGGCTAGCATTCTATGCAGGGCTTGGGAAGAAACTTGGGCTTCCTTAGGACAGAATTGCCTGGAAAGGAAAGTCCCATCACCAATTCAGAACAACAGCTTCTATAGAGTTCTAGGATTTCAATTAGTCAATCAATCTCTAGGAATTTATTAAACACCTACTACATCTCAGTTACTATCTAGGTACTGAGGGCACAAAGAAAACAGATAGTCCTTTCCTCATGGACGTTATAATTTAGCAGTGGGCGAAGGGAACATAGATAGACAAATAGATAGATAGATAGATAGATAGATAGATAGATAGATAGATAGATAGATAGATAATTAGACATAGATAGATAGATAGATAGATAGATAGATAGATAGATAGATAGATAGATAGATAGATGGATAGATGGATGGATGGATAGATGGATGGATGGATGGATGGATGGATGGATGGATGGATGGATAGACAGACAGACAGATAGATAGATAGATAGATAGATAGATAGATAGATAGATAGATGGATGGATGGATGGATGAATGGACAGACTAGATAGATAGATAGATAGATAGATAGATAGATAGATAGATAGATAGATAGATAGATAGATAGATAGATAGATAGATAGATAGATGGATGGATGGATGGATGGATGAATGGACAGACTAGATAGATAGATAGATAGATAGATAGATAGATAGATAGATAGATGAATAGTTGGATGGATAGAGAGAGATAACTGGATAGATGGATAGAGAGAGAGAGAAAGAGAGAGATAATAGAGATAGATAGTAGGAACCTCAACAACCAATAACTAGTATGACCTTGTCCCTGTGACATCAAAGGTAGAGAATCAATCGAATGTGCCTGAGGGAGACCTCTTCCCTCCCTGTAAATCCCATGATTCTCCCCTGAGTCACAGAGGTAGAGGTGTTGA
The DNA here is from genome assembly GCF_027887165.1 of Monodelphis domestica. Classification (NCBI taxonomy): domain Eukaryota; kingdom Metazoa; phylum Chordata; class Mammalia; order Didelphimorphia; family Didelphidae; genus Monodelphis; species Monodelphis domestica. The sequence continues at coordinate 36,898,243 of NC_077229.1, forward strand.
GAAACTGACTTGTCCCACCCCCAAAATACTAGAAGAAGTGATGAGAGCTTGGTGAAAATTGGGTGTGCCAAGTGTGAAGGCAGCGTCTCAAAGGGCCATACATGACTGAAAACTGGTGGCATCCTCTGTCTTGAATCCCTCTTCCCTTGCCTCTAGATGTCTTCTTCCCCCACCCCAGATGTCTCATCTAAACCAATCTTAATGCTTTAATCATTCACAGTGCTGACATCTTCCAGACGTCTTTTATGAATCTTCCTTTAAGACCCAAATTGTTGCAAGAGGCAGAAACGACAGTCCTGTAAGGAATTTTTCCCTGCATCAAACTAAGCACCTGTTAGTCAGGACTTGGACTCTTGTCTTCATCACGTGGAGGTCAGCCCATCATCCCATACTGCCTCTCTACAGGCTATTTTTTTAATCACAAAACCAGTTTATTCATCCCCTGATCCCTTTGTCTCCTTACTCTCTTGGCATTTGCAATGCTCAAATTCATTTCTATTTTGTCCTTCCCTCCATGAGTCTTTATTAAGTGCTTACAATGTGCCTGGCTAGCCCTCTGACATGAGCCAGATACTTCGTGGAATTTCTGTTTTATTTTTTGTAATTATTTATTTTTAACATTGATTTTTTTAAATGTCTAGTTCCAAATTCTCTTTCTTCCTCCATTGAGAAAGCAAGCAATATGATATCAGTTATATAAATGGAGTTGTGGTAAATATTTCCATTTTATCCTTATGAACAAAAAACAAGAAACAAAAATTTAAAAAAGCTTTTGATGTGGTAAGAGAAAACAATCTGGACAAAGAAGGTATAGAATATATATAAAAACAAATATAAAATAATTAGTGGGGGAGGATGGTCCAAAGAACTAAGAATGAAGAAAAAAAGACTTGTGAAGGAGATTGCACCTGAGTTGGGCTTTAAGGGGAGTCGGGGATCCTAAGAAGTCTAGGTAAGGATGGAGTATGTAATGCAGAGAAAGAACCCTGGGCTCAAATACTGCTTCTTGTACTTCACCTCCCTGGTCTTCAGTTTCTTCATCTGTAAAACAAGGGGCTTGGGTTAGATGGACCCTGAGACATCTTCCAGCTTTATAGCTAAGACCTACAAGTGTTTTTTCCAGGCAGGAGGAAACAGCCTGAGCAAAAGTCCAGAGGTGGGAGATGGAGCATAGTAAGAAGGTCAGATCTTCTTCATAATTATTTGTGGGGTCCTTGCAGGATAGGGGAGAGCAAGAGAAGTCCTCTCCTGTTGATCATGCTAAAGTAGAGTCCCTTCATAATGTAACAAGTGGGGAAGATGGCCTTGGGTGTCCCATCACCCAGCTAAGTCTCAACAAGATGGAAGTCCCAAAGCAAGACAAGACAGGTTGAGAGTGAAGCCTACACCCCTTGATCCCCACTGTTTGCCTTGTGCCTGCCCAAAGCCATTGTAAATCTTCTGAGTAGACCTCTCCTCTTCAGTGCCTCCAGTACTGGAGAAAAAGTTGGGGGGGGTGGCGAGAAGAGAGAAGAAATCCATTATGGGATAGTTTGAAGGGGAGGGTGGGAGAGAAGGTGTCTTTTACAAGGTTAAAGACACACACACACGTACACACACACACACACACACACACACACACACACACAGCCACTCAACCCTGCCCATGGGGGAACACAAACCAATTACTATTTACTCCAGAAACCTGGAGTGATTTGTGGACTTATGAGGCCGAGGGATTATTTATGATTTGGGGCAGGAGAAACTTTCAGTTCCTAATTTGCCCTGGTAAGTAATGACTAGCCTCCAGGGTCAAAGGTGAGCTCTCTGTCCTGATGCACAAACTGCCTCCCCCCCCCTCCCCAAAGTACACAACACACACAAACGTGTGTTTGAGAAAAGTCAACTTGTTGGGTCAGATGGGGGGGGGGTTGTTGGAGGGAAGAGGGGAAGAAGAAAAGGAAGAAAGCAGCCGCCCATCCAAAGCCCCTGTCTATCCCCCGGTGCCTGGGCTTTGAAGTCTCAGAACTAGAAGGTGTCATAAATTCGCTGAGGTGAGTTATGACGATCATAAATGCCGCTTTTAGCCGGGGTGCTTTTTTTTTCGACTCAGGCAGCACCCATTAGCACCCAGGAACTGCCTCCTGGCCCAGGTTTCTGCCCTAGCCTCCTCCAAGACACTCCTGGATTTCAAAAGAGAAATATGTTCCTTGCCACAGTTGGCCAGTAGCCCAAAAGCATTTTAGTAAGCTGCTTTCCACATCTCTCCTTGCCCCACGGCAGCCTCGCTCTCTGGACCTACCTGTTAAGACACATTTGAGAGCGTGTAGTGAAAGCCCTGGCCACCGATGCCAACTCTTCTGCAGCCTGTCCCCTATTAGATATTTATCACATGACCAAAAGGCTAGAACAGCCCCTCCAAAGGTCAAGTAGTCCTTCCTCTTCTCTTTCATTCTGTTCATCGATGGACATAATGCCAAGGTTGGACAAGACACATGGGAATTACCCGACATTTTGAATTCGAATCAGTCCAGGAAAAAAAATTAAGAACCTACTATGTGCACCAAAAAATAATAAATAAAGCTGAAATTCCTCAAAGGGCAATCAGTCTCATTCTCTCATTTAATAACTGAAGAAGCTGGCGAGTTTCAATGACTTGCCCAAGATTTCAACGATAGTAAGACAGAAGGAAGATTTGAAATTGAGTCTTTTGACCCTAGAACCAGTATCAGACACACCACTCTCATTTCTGCTTCTTAGAATCCCTAATTTCCTTAAGAAAATGATGGAGAGAGGGCAGCTGGGTAGCTCAGTGGATTGAGAGCCAGGCCTAGAGACCAGAGGTCCTAGGTTCAAATCTGGCCTCAGATACTTCCCAGCTGTGTGACCCCCATTGCATATAATAAAAAAAGAGGGGACAGTTGGGTGGCTCAGTGGATTGAGAGCCAGACATAGAGACAGGAGGTCCTTGGTTCAAATCTGGCCTCAGATACTTCCCAGCTGTGTGACCCCCATTGCATATAATAAAAAAAGAGGGGACAGTTGGGTGGCTCAGTGGATTGAGAGCCAGACATAAAGACAGGAGGTCCTTGGTTCAAATCTAGCCTCAGATACTTCCTAGTTAGATGACCCTGGGCAAGTCACTTAATCCCCCTCACCTATCCCTTTTCACTCTTCTGCCTTGGAACCAGTACATAGGATTCTAAGATGGAAGATAAATTTAAATTAAATAAATTTTAAAAAAGAAAAGAAAGTGATGGAGAAATAAAAACAACAACAACAATAATAATAACTGATTTTTTACCTTTAAAAAGTTTGGAAACATCTTTCCATCAAATATTTCCAATGATCCTCACAAATACCCAATGAAATCGATACCAGGCTTTTTAATCTCCCTTTTACAGATGAGAAAATTGAACCCTTCAGGTGTTAAGTGACTCTCCAGCAGTCACAAAATTATTAAATAAATAGCAGAGCAGAGATTGGAACTCAGGCCTTCCTGGCTTCAATTTCAGCATTTATGCCATCATGTCATCATCAACCCTTTCCTGAAAATTAGGGGGGAAAAGATGAAGTAGTGAGAGAGATGATTGAGAAAGCAAAGTATAAGTAGATGAGATGTAGGTATCGCTTGCTACATCCTGAGAGGTCAGTCTAACGCATTAGGTAAAATGGGAAAGAGGGAAAAGGATTGAGCACTTATTGAATACCTACTATGTGCCAAACATTCTGCTAGTCAATTTACAAATATTAACTTATTTCAACTTCACAACAATCCTGGCAAGTAGATGCTATTACAGGTCTCTAATTTTTGGTTGAGGAAACTGAGGCAGACAGAAGTCAAATTACTTGATCAGAGTCACATAGGTAGCAAATGTCTGAGACTGGATTTGAACTCCCATCCTCCTGACTCTAGGTATTCCAGCCATCTAGTATTCTACCCACTGAGCTTCATACAGTACAATATGGTGGGCATATTCCTGGAGTCTAGGAAGACCTGACTTTAAGTCCTGCCTCTCACACTTATTACTAGTTGTAGGACTGACAGAAGAAAGTCACTTGACCTCTCTGAGTCTTAATTTTCTCATGTGGAAAATGGGAATAAAAACACCTATTTTCTTCTTCTTCCCATGGCTAACATGAGGTCCAAAGGATAACAAAGACATAAAACACTTGGTAGATTTTTAAAAGTCAAATAAATTTTAGCTACTTTTTTAAACCCCTTATCTGTTTTAGAATCAATCCTGCATATTGGTTCCAAAGCAGAAGAGCAGTAGGACTAGGCAATGGGGGTTAAGTGACTTGCCCAAGGTCACACAGCTAGGAAGTGAATGAAGCCTCATTTGAACCCACGACCTCCTGACTCTCACTCCACTGATTGAAATTCCAATTTCAGCTACTCTAATGTCACAGAGGTGATAGCACAAATTAGAAGTTGAGTCCCTATAATCTTAGTATAGAGTCCAACATATAGTTAAGAACATTTAATAAAAGTTAACTGATTAATTAATTGATACCTATTCTGGTATATCTGTGTGATATGAGTCAAGTCCCTTCCTCTCTATGTACCTCAGTTTCCTCATCTGTCAAATGGAAATCACCTCAAGTCAAAGGTTCCATCAGGGCTGTGGATCCCCAACTGCCATCATCTGTTCTTCCTTTGAAAAGAAAGTATCCCTGACCTCAAGCAAAAGACAAATCAAGTATCCCATATGCCGAGTGCAGTGACCCTGGAGAGGATCTGGCATGGGGGAGAGAGGAAAAGATGTGTCAAATCCACTGCTACCCTTCTGCCCCATCTCCGAAACCCTGGCCCTGGAGCTAAGACACAGGGAGTGTTTATAAACTATTTATGAATTCTAGATCCGAAGAAGATTGGAACTGGAAAGGGAGCCCAGAACCCTCTTCTCCACCAAGGCTCTTCTTTCCACGGCACTGCCTTAGGAAGAAGTATGAGTGCATGGCGGCCGTCGCCATTGGGATTCTTGCCTTGATTCCAAAGCCCACTAAGATTTTCATATTGTCTTAGTGGAGAAAAGGGTATTCTATGGGAAAACCAGTAAACTGATCCTCTCCATGTCCATAGCCAGCACCCCTGGACCATGACAGCAGCCTCCTAATTGGTCTCCCTGCCTTTCCTAGTCCTCAGTCCAGTTGTTAGCATCCGATTCCATATTACTTTGTATTTCCTTGTATATATTTTCCATGGACACCTCTGTGTCCAGATTGTGTCGGCAGCCCCCAACACATACACATCTACAGATGAATGAATGAATGAATGAATGAATGAATGAATGAAACAGGAGAGAAGAAAGAGGAAGGTTGGAAGAAGGTTGTCATTAACTATGCACTGCCTACAAAGTTATCCAACCAGACACGACCCACTTGGAACTGGCTAATGGTGCTGGCAACCTTTGAAGAGTCAAACAGGAAGGCCAAATCCTAGTCCAACGTTTCCCATTACTGAGAAAGAAGGCAAGGGAGCAGGCAAGGAGGGCACTTCATAGACAGTCGTGTCCAATCCCTGGAGCTCCTATTGACTCTTCTCACCATTTGAGAAGACCTTTTGGGTCCTACCATGTCTTGAATTGCCCTTTTGCCTCCCCAGTGATGCGAGGAGACTTTCAGTCACTTGTAAGAGATGTTCAGACAGTTTATAACAGCTCTTCGAATTTGCTGGGAATCTCAGGCTCAGGACGGTGGAATATTGAAGCCAGAGCTGTGATCTCTCTGGATGGACATTGTCGCTGAGGGGAAAACCTTGGGAGGTGAAGGAGGGGGAGGGAAACGGGTGAGATTCATCTGCAGCTAGGTAGTACGATGATTAGAACACTGGACTTGGAGTCAGAAAGATCAGACCTCTCTCTGCCTATGAACTGAGGAGACTGAAAACACCTACCTCCCAGGATAGCTCAGAGGGTTAAATGAGATCGTATTTGTGAAATATCTCATCTCCCCAGCACTGCTGGCTGTGTTTAGTCCAGTCGTTGTCGGTCATGTCCAACTCTGTGATCCTTTTGTGGATTTTCTTTTGGGGGATTTTCTCTGAGGACTTGTGAGTGTTTCATTGAGAGCTGGAAGTTGTCAGCCATGCTATTAAAAGGAGGAATCTCAGAATCATTAGAAGGCAATATAAGTGAATGAATGGTATGATGGAAAGACAGCAGACTCTAAGGTCAGAGGACCTGTGTTCAAATTTCTTGGGTTTTTCTTGGCAAAATTACTGGATTGGTCTGCCATTTCCTTTATCCAGTGAATTAAGGCAAACAGAGATTAAGTGACTTGCCCAGAGTCACACAGTTAGTACACATCTGAGACTGGATTTGAACTCAGGTCTTTTTGAGTCTCAGTCCCAGTGCTCTATCCACTAAGCCACCTGGATTTAATCTCATTCTATTTATAATCATTTCCTTCTGACTTTCTCCTAGTTCTCCTATCAAAACCTCCTTGACTCAGAGGGATGTACCTATTTTGTTGGCCTGGCACTCTGCGTGCTGAAGGATGCCATTTAGGACCCTCTTCTATGAACATAGCTCTGTCCCAAAGCCTCATGGTTAATGTAGTTCAGCAGATTTGTGCTTATACAGCCCTCATTATGTGTTAGAGTCAATTGTGGGAGTATCCTATCTCCCTCTAAGAATAGAAATCAGGACATCCTTAGGATGTCTTTGGGTCACCTCTCCTGGGTCCAAGCATAGCCCGAACACAGTAGTTGCATAATAACTTTGGAAGAAGTTCAGATGTTGGGCATTGGTCCAGACAGAGTTCATTATTACCTTCTTGGAGGACACAACGCATTCACAATGAACAGGACAGAAAGGTCGACAGTGTATAGGATCTTGTTTTGGAAGTCAAAGGATATAAGTTCAAAGAAACCTACTGGGTAGCCTTGGGAAAGTCATTTCCCTTCCAACAGACACAATTTTGTCCTCTGCAAAATAAGGACGTTGGACTAGATAACCCCCAAGGGCCTTCCATTTATGCATCAAAAGACCTTTAAAATATGAAGATTTCAGCTCAGCAACATTTCCAAAAAGTAATCCCTGTAAGGTAGTGAGTTCTCAGACAATTGAAATATTCAAACAGAGGGTGCATTACTTTATATAGAGAGCATTCCTGCACTTTGTGTTGGCAGATAATGCCTTGTATATTATTAAAATGCTAAATAAATGTTTGATAAATCAATGAGTTGACTAGATAAACCCTAAATTCCCACCCAACTCTGTGGACCTATGAGTGTTTAATTGAGAGCAAGGGGTTGTTAGCCACACTGTTAAAAGGGAGAATCTCAGAATCTTTAGAAGAGGCAATATGAGTGAATGAATGGTGCAATGGAAAGCTAGCTGGCCCTGGAGTCAGAGGACCTGTGTTCAAATCCCACTTTTGATATTCAATTGTGTGACCCTGAGCAAGTCACTTAACCCCAACTTCCTCATCTTGTAAAGTGAGATGGTTGAACTATGTGGTTTCTCAGATCCCTTCTAGATCTTGATCTAGGATGAGGGTATCCAAAATCATAAGGTCAAGAGTCCTTTCCAGAAACATAAGGATCTGATTCTTCCTTGGAGCCTAGGCACTATTCACTCCCACTTCTCACTTCCCAGTATTGCTTCTCCTGGCATGAGCTGGCCTTGACATTAGGAATTCCCAAGACCAGAAAAAGAAAAATCAACAACATTTAACTAGTCCAAAGGGAATCCAGCTAGGAGAGAAGAGATCCTGTGATCTGAGCCTTCCTCAAGGTTATAGGCTCTCTAGATCCAAGAGGGGGAACCGAGATCGGAACCCAGGGAGCTGGTCAAGAGTAAGGGCAGCTAATGGAGACAGGGTGGTCCTGCCCCACCCGCACCTCCTCCTCTTTCGCTGCTGTCCTGGTCGATTTGAATTGATCCCAGTTCTGCTGAGTGAGAGCAGTCTTTCAAAGTTTATTCTGGTGTCAATTTTTATAGTTTCCCCCACCGATCAATACAGTGCATAAACATTAAGGGAAAGTTTGTGAAAGCTAATCCTTCAAAATGAGTTTTATGAATGGTTTACAGCCCCGACTCTAACCATTTGGATGTAAGTGGCTCCTTTAATCAGATGAGTGACAGGAGCCAGTCAATAAGGCCAGCTGAAATTGAAATCTGCTAGTTTAGCCATCGAGCTAGTGGGCAGTAGATAGGGGAGGAGCGCGGCAAAGGTGGGTGATTCCTTCTCTTTCACTGTGACATCGACAAAGAGCTTTAGATCTTCCAGAGTCCTTTTCCCAAAGAGGACCTTTTTTCAATCAGCTGGAAGGCACCTTAGATGTCTATTCTAATGCATGCATTTTATTGGGGAGAAAACAGAGATCTGGAGATGGGAAGAACTTGCCCAAATGTCACATGTGTGCATGAAGGTCAGAGTGCTCAGGGGAGTCCTCTGGAACTAACTTTAATACTCTCTCTGGCCTCCTGTGCTGTAACCTGTGAGATAATTCTGTGTCATCTGTTAAAATAAAGAATTAGCAATAAAAAGAACCAGCATTTGGGAAATGCAAGCTGGAACACACCAGAATGCTACAGGTGAGAGGACACTTAGAACACAGGCTCTCAGAGATAGGAAGGTCTCAGAACAAAGAATGAGACTGGAGAGACCATCACAGCTGGAGAAGAACTCTGAATGTGGAGTATCAGGGCTGGGAGAAGTCTTAGAACCCAGAATGCCAAAGCTATCAGGGACCTTAGAACACAAAATGTCAGAGTCAGAGCGATCTGGGACTCTCAGAACTCAGAACATACTCAGAAGTGCCTCAAACCCAGAATGTCAGAGCTGGGAGTACTTTAAAGAGTACTTTAAAGGATAGAATGACAGTGTTGGAAAGATTGTAGAATGTTGAATGCTAGAGCTTAGAAGAACCTTAGAACAGAGATTACCTGTGCTGGGAGAGAACTCGGAACAGCAAATGTTGGGTCTGGAGAATAGCCTGAGTAATCAGAATATCAGAACTGGAAGGAACCTTAGAACAGAGCATATCAGAACAGAAAGAACCTTTAGAATAAAGAATGTCAGAGATAGGAGAGGTTTTAGAACATGAAATGCCAAAACTGAGAGAGATCTTAGAATATAGACCATTAAACCTGGCAGTGACCTTAGAATTTAGAATGCAAGAATTGATAGTACTTTAAAACCTAGGATGGCAGAATTGGAAAGGATCCTAGAATACTGAATGTCAGAGCTTAGAAGAACTTTAGAACAGAGATTATCAGGGAGAGGAGGGAACTCAGAACAGCAAATGTTAGGTCTGGGAAGGGATCTAAGCAATTATATCAGAACTGGAAGGACCTTTAAGACATAAAATATCAGAACAGAAAGACACTTTAGAATAAAGAATGTCAGAGATGGGAGAGGTTTTAGAACATGAAATGTCAGAACAGGAAGTGATCTATTATCTATCGTATTTATCTATCGTATCTATCTATCTATCTATTTATCTTTCCATCCATCCATCTAATTATCTATCTCTCTATTTCTCTCTAGCTATCTATCCATCATCTATCTATCTATCTATCTATCTATCTATCTATCTATCTATCTATCTATCTATCTATCTTTCCATCCATCCATCTAATTATCTATCTCTCTATTTCTCTCTAGCTATCTATCCATCATCTATCTATCTATCTATCTATCTATCTATCTATCTATCTATCTATCTATCTATCTATCTATCTATCTTTCCATCCATCCATCTAATTATCTATCTCTCTATCTCTCTAGCTATCTATCCATCTATCCATCCATTTATCATCTATCTATCTATCTATCTATCTATCTATCTATCTATCTATCTATCTGTCTGTCTGTCTATTTGTCTATCTATCTATCTATCTATCTATCTATCTATCTATCTATCTATTTATCTTAGAACATAGACTATCAAACCTTGGCAAGAGTTGGTAGTACTTTAAAACCTAGAATGTCAGAATTGGAAAGGATCCTAGAATATTGAATGTCAGAGCTCAGAGAGACCTTAGAACACAGAACTTCAAAGCTAAGAGGGAGTTTGCAGATAATCTAATCCAGACCCCTCATTGTATAGAAGAGAATGCTGAGGTCTGGTGAGGAGGAATGGCCAATTTACAAAGAGATAGGGTTGATATATCATATATTTCAATGAAGTCATTTGAAAGATGAGACTTCAACATTGTACACAGAGACTGATACACTGTGGCACAATTGAATGTAATGGACTTCTCTACTAGCAGCAATGCAATGCCAGGACAGGGACTGATAAGAAAGATGCTATCCACATCCAGAAGAAGAACTGTGGGAGTAGAAATGCAGAAGAAAAAGAACTGCTTGATCACATGGGTCGATGGGGATATGAGTGGGGATGCCGACTCTGAATGATCACTCCAGTGCAAATATTAATAATATGGAAATAGGTCTTGATCAATGACACATGTAAAACCCAGTGGAATTGCTTGTTGGCTACAGAAGAGGGATGAGAGGGAAAGAGGGAGGATGGGAGGGAAAGAACAAGAATCATGTAACCATGGAAAAATATTCTAAATTAATTAATTAATATTTTTCAATTAAAAAAAAAGATGAGGCTTGTAGAAATTAAACAACTTGTCCAAGGTCACCCAGGTCCCAAAATGTTAATCTGAAGCCATGTCCTTTGTCCTCAAATCCACTACTCATTACATGACATTAAGCCACTCTCCTCCTTCTCATCCTTAGTAAAATCCTCTTCTTTCCCAAGGATTTCTGGTAGCTCCCTCCTACTATTTCTGATTGTGCATCAGCCACATAATCCCTGAGGACCTCCCTGGCAAGCCCAGGATAGCTCGTATACTGTGTCCACATCCCTTAGAAATCTTTCAAGCCCTTCCCCCTTCCTAGTTTCCCTGCTTGGTTTTTCCTGCCCCAAGTTGCCAGGTCCCTTTGTGCCCATTAATCTCCCCTGGCCTTTGCTTACCTTCTTCCTGGGGTTTTCTTTCTCATCTAAGATGGTTCATTTCCTGAGACACTCACCCACAGGTTGTCAGAATGGTTTAAAAGCCCTACCAAGGGATCCTTCTTCCCTTCCCCCAAACCTCCCTCCTGCCCCCATCCTTCTTTCTTTCTCCTCTTGTGTCCGTAGTAAATATTTTAGTATTTGTTGAAATCAATGGTGCATCATCATCAATAGGAAACAAGAGTGTAAATCATCAGGACTACACGTTCACCCCAGAAATCAATTTTCACACATTAGGGCTATTAGCTTATTGAGAGTCCCTGATAGATTATGAGAAGGACTGGGGCAACCACACCTGTGTTCTTTACCTTCTTGTTCTTTCCAGATTGATTGGAGATGGGCCTTCTGGGGAGGGGGACGGGAGGGAAGAGGGTGTGAGGAAAAGAGAACAGGAAAAAAGCTAGAGCAAAGTAGACAAGACCAAGCTCAGCCTCTGGAATAAATGATAGTCTACTCCAGCACTAGCCTCATCCCTACCATGCTGATTGGAAGCAATGACCCTTTAGAGAATGCTTGGGGGAAGCCAGGAGTCGAGGAGATCTCACTTCTCACTTAATTTCAATAAAGAAAATCAGCATAGCTTTGGGGGATCCAATGGGGAAAGGAATAAATACCAAGAAACATGTGGAGCATCTTGGTCATCCCTTTTCTCCTGGATGAATGATAAGTCCAGCAATAAAAGCAAGGCTAGGTCTGCCCTTCCAGCCTTCATCAGTCAATAGAAATGGAGGATCCTCAGATATACCAAGTAATCCTCGGGCAAGGTCATCTCCCACCCCCAACACCTTCAGACCTGGGTTCAGATTCCACTTATCCACTTACTAATTCTGCTATCTTGAGAAGTCATTCACTTGACTCACTTTCTTCATTTGATGATGATAATAATAATGGTAAGGCTCACAGAGAGATTTCCATCTCCCCCAAGATGCTATAAGTTCCTTAAGGGCAATCTGTATCCTGGGCACCTAACATAAAGTTTGGTATATAGTAGGCACTGAAAAATGCTTATTGATCAACTGAGTGATGGTATGACTAAAGGACCATCTGTTATTGTTATTTTGTAACCCTTACCTTCTGTCTTAGAATCAATACTAAATAATTTGTTTCAAGGCAGAAAAATGGTTAAGGGTTAGGCAATTGGGATTAAGTGATTTGCCCAGCTTCACACAACTAGGAAGTTTCTGAGGCCAGATTTGAACCCAGGACTGCCTGTCTCCAGATCTGTCTCTCTATCTGTAGGACCCCCCATCTATTATTATCATTAGTATTCTGAGGGTACAGGTGTCAAGGAATTTGAAAAGAATGTGGTTTGGGGAGTAATCTGAGAAGGGGTGAAGCTGCATCTCCCATACCTACTACCTATATAACCTTACTGAAGTCAGCTAATTTTCCTGTGCCTCAATTTTCTCATCATAAGATGAAAAAATTGGATTATATCACCTCTGGAATCCTCTCCAGCTCTATAATAAATAAACATCTATGATGTGAAAGGTTGCTCTACCAAAGTCAAATCTGTCTAGGTCCATGTTGGCAAACCTATGGCACATGTGCCAGAGGTGGATTGTTCTCTCCCTTTCTACTGCACCTGAGGATATTTCTTTTCACTATCACCCACCCCTCTGCCCAGCAACACAATAGGATTGCTTCCTCCCTCCCCTGTATGGGATAAGAGGGCAGTCACATGTGACATGAAAGTGCAGTTTGGCCACTCAGTCTCTAAAAGGTGCACCATCACTGGTCTAGGTCAAAGTTTCCTCAATCCCACTGGCATTCCTATATGCAGTCACATATAAACATACACAGTCCTATAAAATTCTCCCAAGAAGAGCCTGCCTTAATATAACCTTAGAATCTTAGCGTTAGTCATTCAATCCCATTGCAACCCTATTTGCCTCATTTTTCTCACTTATAAAATAAGAAGGGGGAAGCTAGGTGGCTCAGTGGACTGAGTCATGGCCTCAGACACTTCCTTGCTATGTGACCCTGGGCAAGTCACTTAATCCCCATTCTCTAGCCCTTACCACTCTTCTGCCCTAGAACCTATACACAGTATTGATTTTAAGACAGAACGTAAGGATTTAAAAAAAAAATTTTTAATTAATTAATTTTTTTATTTGAGCATTTCCAAACAATATTCACTGGAGACAAAGATCATTTTCTTTTCCTCCCTCTCCCCCACCTCTCCCATAGCCGGCATGAAATTTCACTGGGTATCACATGTGTTCTTGATTCGAACCCATTTCCATGTTGTTGGTATTTGCATTAGAGTGTTCATTTAGAGTCTCTCCTCAGACATATTCCCTCAACCCCTGTAGTCAAGCAATTGCTTTTCCTCGGTGTTTTTACTCCCAGAGTTTGTCCTCTGCTTGTGGATAGTGTTTTTCTCCTAGATCCCTGCAGATTGTTCAGGGCCATTGCATTGACACTAATGGAGGAGTCCATTACGTTCGATTGTACCACAATGTATCAGTCTCTGTGTACAATGTTCTCCTGGTTCTGCTCCTTTCGCTCTGCATCACTTCCTGGAGGTCGTTCCAGTCTCCATGGAATTCCTCCACTTTATTATTCCTTTTAGCACAGTAGTATTCCATCACCAACATATACCACAATTTATTCAGTCATTCCCCAATTGATGGGCATCCCCTCGTTTTCCAATTTTTGGCCACCACAAGAACATAAGGATTTTTTAAAAATTAAAATGAAAAAACGAGAAGGAAATGGCAAACCACTCCAGTATTTTTGCCAAGAAAAGCCCAAATTGAGTCACAAGGAGTCAGATACAATTGAACTACAATAAGTCTTTCATTTTATAGATAAAGAAAATGGAACCCAGAGAGAATCCTAAAGGTTCTGCCATTCTTTTTCCATATCCTTAGTATCATGGAACATTGACCAACCACTTAGTAATTAACAACATTTATTAAGGGCCTGCTGTGCGCCAGGCACTATGCTAGACACTGAGAACACAGAAGAAGAATGGGCCGATTTCTTCCACCAATTATCTTCCCTTCTATCAGAGGAGATGCCATGTACATGTACAAGTATATAAAGAAAAAATATGAAATAAAACCAGCATCTTTTAGAGAATGGGTACTAACAGCTAGTAGGATGTAGGCTTAGGGCAGAAGGTGGTACTCTGGATGAGTCTTGTAGGAAATAAGGGTTTCTTTGCAAGGAGATGAGCAATAGTGTTCCAGGTCTGGGGAACAGACCAAATCACCATGACGGGAGATGGGTTATCGTATCGTGAGATTCACTGAGTCACAGTCACATGGGGTCTTAGTCATCATCAAGTCCAAACAGCATTTTATGGATGACTTTCAGGGCTATTGCCTTCTAATCCAGTGAACTCACACTAATCATAGAGTGCCCCAAGTGGCATTTTCCAACTCAGAGCATGAAGGCTGAGATGGATGCAGTGATTCTCTCAAAGTCACATGGGTGTTTTTTCTCCCTCTCTGATCAATGGTCATGGATTTAGAGCAGAGATGTTAGAAGTTGTCTGGTTGGATTCTTTCCTTTTTACAGATGGTGAAACTGAGGCTCAGAAGGGATACATCCAAAATCACACAGAGTGGAAGTGACGTTAATAAGATCTGAACTTAGAACTTCTGACCTGAAATTTGGTTCTCTTTTTCTAGGGGAGGATTGGGGTGAACAGCTCAGAGGACCCTGAATGCAAAAGCCGAAGGGGCATCCGAGGCTGCTAGTCCAAGCCTCTTGGGTAACCAAAGAGGAAACTGAAGTTCAGGAAGTGACTTTGTCAAGGTAGCTCATGGCAAAGTCAAGGGACCAGGAATGATCATCTTGGGGTCACAGAGCTGGAAGGGAGCTTAGAATACAACTTCCCTCTTTTGCTAAAGAGGAAACAGGTTCAGAGGGCCAGTGCCCAAGATCACTTGGGGGACCAAAAATTGGATAAGGACAATCACAGAAGGGACCTTCAACATACTCTAGTCCAGATCCCTTATTTGGCAGAGAATGAAAATGAGGCTCAGAGCATTTTGTGGCACAGCTGGGTCATGACAGAAGTGGCATTGCCAAACTGGGCCTTCCTGACTCCCATGCCAGTGGACTAACCTTAAGGAGAGACTGATAGACAGACAATAGAAAGACAGACAGACACACAGAGACAGAAAGATAGAGAAAGAGACAGTTAGGGAGAGACAGAGGAAAAGCCAAAAAAAGACAGAGAAAAGGAGAGACAGAAACAGAGAGACAAATGGACACACAGAAAGACAGAAAATTAGAATTAAGACAAAGGGAGAGACAGAGAGAAACAGATACAGATAGGCAGAAATAGAGAGACAGGAAAAGTAAGAGGAAAGAGAGGCAGACAGAGAGACAACGAGAAAAAGGGACAGGAAATAGAAAGAAGGAGGGGGGAAGAGACATTGACAAAGAAAAAGACAGAGTCTAATCCAAAGAGATGCAGACAGAGAGAGAAGCAGAGGCAGAGACAGAGAGAGACAGAAAGAGAGAGAAGGGAGAGGCAGAAAGAGAAAAGAGGCAGAGTCAGAGAGGAACAGAGAGGCAGAGATACAAATGGAAACAGAGGAAGAGTCGGAGATAGAGATTCAGCATGAGGTACAGACACAAAGCCAGAGAAGCAGTGACACAAAAAAAGACAGACTTAAGAGACAGAAACAGAGACAAAGAAACAGAGATAAGAGCAGAGTTAGAAACAGAGAGACAAAAAGTAACAGAGAGCGATAGACAGTCAGAGAGACTCATTTGCCCATACTCATCCACATCCACATACACACACACACACACACACACACACACACACACACACACACACCGTGTATGCCCATGCCTCTGATAGTAAAAACACCCCAATTCAATCAGGTTTCAGCAGCACCTGTCACTCATCCATAGACAGTCCTCGCTCCAAGGTCTCGCCAGTTACTTTTGTGTTCCCTTCCCTCCTTCCCTGGGCAGCATCTGCTAGGCTGTGAATGCCCTGCTTGTATTACTAGGGAGGGAAGGAAAGGGCTTTTCCAACCAGGACTGGGGCTGTCCCCAGAGCTGGCAAGGCTTGAGTGGCATGGTACCAAGGGAGTCCCCCATGGTGTCTTCCCTTGTGCCCATTATTGGAGGTTCTTCTGAACCTTGCATGCCATCCTGATGGAGCTGGACAGCCATGGGGACAGATTGTGAGGATTTCCAGTTCTTCCTCTTTGGCTGCCCAGAACTCGTGCCCACTGTTCCTTCAGCTGAGCCTCTGGCCCTCTCTGCTTTTTGGCATTAGTCCTCACCAGAGAGAGCTCTGAAAAGGAGAGACAGCTGCAAAGAAAAACAGTGGAAAGAAACAGGTGGAGGGGAAAAAAGGGTCTACACTCGCCCTTTCTAAACCACAAAAGAATCCTCAGAGAAGGCAGTCCCTCCCCATTGCGTCTATTCCTCTGCCTTTAAGCCAGGATAAGATATCGCTTACAGACTCCAAAGAAGAGGTGGCTTCCTCTCCCATCGAGGTCCATATTTCTATGATCTCATCACCTGCACAGTCAACATTTGTTAAGTGTTTGCTATGTTACAGGCAGAGTACTAAGTGCTGGGGCATCAAAAGAAATCACAGTCACCATCTTCAAGAAGCTCATGTTCTAGCGGGGGAGGGGGGGTGACATGAAAATAACTATAAAGGTTCCAAATGGGAAATAATTACTGATGGAAGGGTGAGGGATGGAGAAAGCAGTAGGGTACAGTAAGAAAAGAGCCCTATGGCAGGATTCACAGGACTTGGATTCAAATCTAGCCTTCCCATTTACAAGCTGGACAATTGTATCACTTCAGTTCTCTGGGTCTTATTTGTAAAAATGAGGGCAATTAGACATGATGACCTTAATGGTCCCTTCCAGAGTTAGATTTATGGTTCTCTGATTGTGTGTAAATTACTCATGTTTCCTAAACCTCAGTTTCCTCCTCTGTAAAAAAAGGGGGGAATTGGACTAGATGGCCTCTAAGACCCCTTCCAAATCTAATCCTGTGATAACTTATACTTGACCCAAACCTTCCATGCATGTGTAACAGGGAGGATTTGAATACAAGTCTCAAATCGAAAATTCAAGTTATGAATGCTAGGCTACCTCTCTTGATACCATAAGATTATGAGATCATAGCTTTTGAGTTTCAAAGAACCTTGATGGTCATCTTGTTCTGCCCACTCATTTTATAGATGAAGAAACTGAGGCACAGATGGGGGAGTTTCGAGGGGAGGCAATTTGTCCATGGCCATATGAGAAACAGTAGAGTTATGAAAATCTGGGTCCTTTTCTGCATTCCATAAGAGGGTATCCAATAAAGATCTGCACAAGTGAATGGCTGGAGTGATGCATGGATGGATGGATAAATGAGTGAATGAATGAAGGAAGGAAGGAAGGAAGGAAGGAGGAATATGGAGTCCCTGGAGTCATGTCTACTGCCCAGAAAATACAATTCCTTTACATACTTCTCCAGCCCACATTTCTTCGTTTTACCTTCTCCAAGTTGTTGACCTCTCTCTGGCACGGCTGCCCTTCTTGCTAAAGTCGGTGTGGCATCAAGCTTGCTCATTTGCCACCTAGAGAGGCCTCCTTGCCCTTCTGCCACCAACTCGAGCCCTTGAAACTGGGCAGATTCTTAGGAAGGAGCAAAGAACTCTGTTTGCAGGCAGGGTCTGAAATGCAGACCTCAAAGGGGCTGTGATGGGATTAAGTCCTCTCTCCTTTTTCTGGCACGACAAAGAGACAGAGAACAGTCCAGAGCCTGGTCTGCATACTGTCTCGTCTGGCAGGCTGGGCCTTACCCAGCACACACCACATGCACCATTCTTCCTGACAGTATTCCTGGCACAAAAGAGAAACGTGAGCAAGCCACAGCTTTGAAACTGGAACAAAAACTAGTGGAAAGGTTGACAAGCCCATTCTCTGGTGTTTGAGGTGGCCCTGGGATCAGAATCAGAGAACTGGAAGGGATTATGAAATCCTTGGGCTTTCCAGAGACTTAGAACTGAAAGGGAGCTTAGAAATCATCAAATCCGACTCCATTTGGATGATGAGAAAACTGAGGTCCGGGGAATTTAAGTGACCTGCCATGGGGCACACATAAACTTGAGTCAAGTATGAGGATCACAAACAGAAACCTAGGTGGTGACATGGAAAGTGCTGACCTGGAGTTGGGAAGCCTTCTCTTCCTTAGTTCAAATTTGGTCTCAGACACTTAGTGACTGTGTGACCCTGGGCAAGTCACTTAACCCTGTTGGTCTCAGTTTTCTCATCTGTAAATTGAACTAGAGGAAGAAATGGCAAACCCCACTCCCAGAATCTTTGACAAGAAAATACCAAATGGGGTAACAAAGAGTTGGATCCAACTGAAAAAACAACCACAAACAAATAAGAATCATACATTTCCATTTAGAAGGGACGTTAGAGGCCATCTTACCTAACCCATTTTCTTACAGGTATCTGAGGTTTGATTAAGACCCAGGACTTTTTAAATCCATATCCATTGTTCTCTCCACTGGACTCTCCTTTGAGCAGTTGGGTCCAAGATGTAAGTGACTAATTTCCATCTCTACAAAGTCTCAAACAAGTGGATCATTCAGCCTATGTTTGAAGACTTCAAATGATGGGGAACTCATTACTTCTAAACACGGTCCAGCCCACTTTGGGATAATTCTAGTTGTTTCTTTTTCATCCTTTTGTAAATCTTGAAATTTCTCAGACTTGTGAATGTTAAAAATTTCCACATTGAGGAATCCTCCATTGGAACAAATTCCCTACTGGAAACATTCCCCATTTTGATGTGAGAACTCGCCAGGATCAGAAATGGGAGGACCTCTACTCCACCTGTACTTAAAACTGCTTTAGGGGAGAAAACTCCTTGCTATGGGAGGACCTCTACTCCACCCGTACTTAAGACTGCTTTAGGGGAGAAAACTCCTTGCTAAACAATGAAAGTACTTGGACCCATGCTTATAATAAGGCAAAGAGTTCTTTGAGCCATGCCTGTTTTTTAGAATTGATACAATGGGATGCTAGGTACCTAAAAGGGTTGGGCAAGTTTTATCTTAATGAGATTAGTCAACTAAGCTATGTTTTCTCTGGTTCAGACTTACTGAGGGGATTAGTCGACACAGCAGCATTTTCTCTGGTTCAGACTTACTGAAGAGATTAGTCGATTTAGCAGGAATTCAGAATGGGCAGTCCTTTGGAAAATGTCTACAGTGATTGGTAGATGTAAGGACTTAGGAGAGGTGACATAGGAGAAAAACCCCTATATAAGAAAAAGCAGAATCTCTTGAGGAGAAAATCCTTTTGGAGGAGGCCCTTTGAAGATCTCTTGAGAAGAAGTCCCTTGGGAGGCTGACTCTGGATGGAACTCTCTCTGGGGAGACTCTGTTCCTCAGACATCCTTTCTTAAGACAGACCTTGTGGTGAGTGATAAAAGACTGACTGACTGATCTCTCTCTCTCTTAAGACTCAGGTCTAGGCCATGTTGGCTTAAGGCCCTTCATACTTATTCCTTTCTTTCTCTCTTTCTTTGATTACTCATTGTATTATTAATTAAATTCTCTATAAAACCCAGTTGATTTGGGCATATTCATAATTTGGGAATATATTCCCTGGCGACCACCTTATATTTGATTTAAAAACCAAGACACTGTAGTGAAACATATTTTCAGTGGTCAAATTTACTCACCCTCTCTTATATCTATCATAATTTATATCTTCCACCATTTTAACTCACTACAGTTTACAACATCAACCATTTTAAATCTTACAGTTCATGTCTCTCCAATTATTTTAATTAAGACACTTTCCAACTTCCATCATCTAGCTGAAAGTTTTTCATCATTTCCAATTTCAATCTGCCTCTCTCTGCTTTCCACCCATTGCTCCTTGCTAATCTATTCATCAGGAGGAGAAAGAGGAGGAAAGAGGAAGAAGAGGAGGGAGGAGGAGGAGAAGGAAAAAGAAGGAGAAGGAAAAGAAAAATAACTAGAAGGCATCCAGAGGAAGGATGAGTGGCAAGAAGGGCCACTTAAGAATGAAGTAGAACAAGATTAGCCTTCCGTCCATATGACAGATACTAGGATAGCTCTCTTTCCTCTAATCCTCTGGTCCCAAGTCCTCTCTTCACAAGGTTAACTATTCCCAGTTCCTTCAACCGATCCTCATACAGATTTGAGGCCCTTCTTGCCACTCATCCTTCCTCTGGATGCCTTCTAGTTCTTTTTCTTCTCCTTCTTTTTCCTTCTCCTCCTCCTCCCTCCTCTTCTTCCTCCTCCCACCTCTTCCTCCTCCTTCCTTCCTCCTCCTGAAGAATAGGTTAGCAGACTGAAAAACAAATTGTTCTTTGAAATCTAAGGGGGAAGGACTTGACATGGATGGGGACAAACATTGTGGTGAAGTCATGTGATTTGCAGTCAGGAAGACCTGGGTTAGAATCATGCCTCTGATGCTTATTGGTCATATCCTTCCCTTCTTTAATAAATGCTAGGGTTATTTTATTTCCTCTAGGTTTAAGTGAAAACTTTCCTGCTGAATTTTTAAAGACTGTCACAATCTGGCCCCAACTTATCTTTCCATACTCATTGGCCATCACATCTTACACTGTGTGCATCCAGACAAATTGGCTTCTTTCCCATTCCTCCTCCACAATACACTGTCTCCCATCTCTAACTCTTGGTACTCAGCTGAGCATGCAGTCCCTTCTCACCTTTGCTGAACATAAATCTGCAAATAATTAAATGTCTTTGTTATCTTCCTTGTTTTAATATAAATACCTTGAGTGTAGATTTATTTTTTCATGTATTTGTATTCTGATCACCTAGGTGCTAGCACACAGTAGGTGCTTAATATATAATTATTAATGGATTTCTATGTGACTCTAGGAAAGTCATTTAACCTTTCTAGGTCTCAGTTTCCACATCTGAAAAGTGGGGGTTGGGTTGGACCTGGCAATCTCTAAAATCTTTGACTCTACACCTAAGATTAAAGAAGGAGAAGTTGGTATTTGAGTTGGTCTTGAAAAGATGAGTACACAGGTCTGTGTATTCTGGGAAATAATTGATTTGGGGGTGACTAGACTTCACTGAACACATTTTTTCTATTCTAGACACTCTTCCTCCTCCTGCCTGGCACCTCTTATATTTTTGGTTTCTTCTAAACCTGGACCTTTCTATAATAAAACCTCCCATTTTTCATGTGGCCTTGACATTTGACATTCCCTGCTTGTGATATTAGTCAAACAATTGATCAGATGCTCATGGAAGAGACCACACCCCTCCCTAGAATATCTCTGGTGCCCTTTGGCATCTCCAAACTAACCGGATTCATAAGGACAGTGAGGATTCCCACACTGAACCTTATAGGGCCAGCACAGGCTTTGTCTCATAATACATCAATTGAGTCAAGAGGACAACCTCCTTCTACTACCAGGTGAACTTCTGTCTGCTGCCAGATTCTTGTGTCCAAAACTCTAGTGACATTTCAGACTCTGTCCCTTCCGTGTCCTTCCCTTCCCTGCTTTGGAGGCATCAATTCCTGCATTGATGGGGAGAGATTGGTGATCTCCTATTCTCTTTCTCTTGGAGCCCCTGTCTCTCCTTTGATGGGAAATTCTAACATGGAAGATGCTAGACACAGAAGCATCCAGAAAAGAAAGAAAGAATTAGATAGGAGGAGAAGATATGTCTAAAGCAGGGATGGTTTGTTCAAAGATTAATCAATCTATCCCTTTCCTTCTCCTCAACCAGGTAAAGATTTTGTTCTACTTTTATATATGTAATTGGACCAAAGATTTAGAATTTAATAAGATAGTTCATGTTTTCCTCTGTTTTTTCATTCTTTTGATTCTGCTTTATTATTTCTTGATTTCTTGTGAAATCATTAGTTTCTAAATGGTCAATTCTGATTTTTTTTTGAACATACAACAAATATTGTTTATTGCAGACTTTCAGCTGACATGTGAGGAAGGCACTATGAAAATTAATGAAACTAGATAATCTCTCTAAATGGATTTATGTTAAAATATACAACATTCTTACATAGCCTCTGTTTATATATGTGAAACAATAGAACATTTAGTGACAAAAATCATTGTTTCCAAAAATAACATTTACTGGGTACTACATTTTTTTAAAATTTCTTCTCTCTTTATCTAGAATTAAAACATATATAAATTAAATACTTTCTTTCAGAAAGAAAACTTGACACAGTTCAACACCTAAAATGGCCCCGATTTCCTTTTTTTTTACACTATTCTTTTCAAATAAAAAAATGGAAGCTTTCACTTTAAGAAAAATGGTTTTACTCTGTCAGTTTTTGGTTCTCTTTTTTCAATTGACCCATTTCTGTTTTCATCACTTTCATTTCTTCCTTCATCACTTTCCTTTCTCTTCCCCACTTTTCCTCTGCCTCTCTTAATTGGTTTTTAAATTCATTTTTGAGCTCTTTCTGTTTCCAATCCATATTTTTCTTTTGAACTTTGCATGTGTTTCCTTTGCTTTCGCTGTCCCATTCTGTTTCTGTTCCTTGTTCTTTTTGTCTCCATAAGAATTATTTAGAGTTAGGTGTTTTTTTGTTGTTTTATTATTTTTCCTATCTAATTATAGGTAACCTCTGTTTTGACAAGTTGAGATACCCTTTTAAACTTCAGCCCTTCCTTAATGATATTTTCAGCTTATTTTCTGGGTTGTTACTAGATGGTCTGAGGGCTGAGAGTTCTGAGATACCCCTCCCCCTGTTGACTCAATTAACTCTTGAGATGCTGATAGCTTAAAGATTGTCCTCACACTTGGGTGTAAGATTTTGATCTCACTCCAAACTTGATCAGGTCAGGGGCTGATAAAATTCTAGACCCAGGCTTGGGCTCAAGTTTTTTATCTCAAGGTGTTCTTAATTTAATCAGGTACACCATGCATTGCCCTGTCCTGGAGCTCTGCCCTTAGTTTTGGACAAAAAGATGGGGGGAAGGACTCCCCTGTGAATGTGTCCTCACCCCAAACTGTGGATTATGTCCTTATCCCATGCCCAGACTGGGATCCCTGGCTTTGCCCTGTGCCCATGGGCATCGGCCCCCTTCAGCCCAGATTGCCCTGGGCTGGGACTCCAGACTTCTCCACATGTTTGAAATCTCAAGGGGTATGAGTTGGCTTGGACCATTATTTGCCCCAGCAGGATCTCAGGGTCTGACTATTAGCTAGAACTTAAGTTAAGAACCTGTGACAGCAGGTGTGTGTGTGTGTGTGTGTGTGTGTGTGTGTGTGTGTGTAAGGGGGGTTGTGGTTTGCTCTTAGCTTACTCTTCACTTCCTTCTATAGCGTCCTGCTAGCTCCACTCCCCTCTTACCTCAGTTCCCCATAAGGTCCCTCCCTACCTTTTGGGTTTTTCTTTTCTTGAAGGTTGTTTTACTTTGACTCCTTGTTTGTTCTTTCACTCCTGTATTCATTTTGTAGTGATATTTTAATCTTGGTCAGAAATGATTTTCATGGTGAAATGGAACTGCCACTCTATTTACTCCTCCATCGTGGTTCAGGAAATTACCAGATTTAGAATTTATAAGAGACTTTAGATATCACCTAATCTAACTCCCCCTCCTTTATATAAATGAGGCACAAAAAAAATCAGGTGATTTCATTCAAAATCACTCATGATAATTGGAAAAATCAGAATTTGAACCTGGGTCCTCTGGATCCAAATTCAAGTTGCATGAAATAAAAATGTACTAGATGGGGAGCAGCTAAGGGACTCAGTGAATTGAGAGCCAGGCCTAGAGATGGGAGGTTCAAGTCTGGCCTCAGATATTTCTTTACCATGTGATCCTGGACAAGTCACTTGATTGCCTATCCCTTACTGCTTTTATGACTTGACACTAATACACATTATTAATTCTAAGACAGAAAGTAAGGCCTTAAAAATAGTGTATTGGATGAAGACTTATTGCTTTCAGCTTTAAGGGGTAGAATAAATTATCCAAGAAGCTCCTTTTACATCCCAAAGTCATTGCAACAGAAAGGAACAAGACTACAGGCAACTAATATGGAAATAAGTGTGAACGCAAAAATGTGGGTTCAAGACTGTGAATTGCCAAAACTGTAAAAATAATTTTAGTGTCTTGATTTTATATAAAAAATAAGTGGTTGCCATGGGAAAAATTCCCAAATATGAAATACCCAAGTCAGCTGGGTTTTATGGAGATTTTAATTAATACGAATGAAGGAATTGAGGGAAGGGAGAGAGACAGAGTAAGAGGAAATAGTAGGAAAAGGCCTAGGGCCTAGGCCAAATGTCCTAGGCCTTTTTCTGTAAGAGAGAAAACTAAGTCAGTCTTTTATCCACTCACCACAAGATTTTGTCCCAAGCAAAACTCCAAATAAGTTCAGAGGCCCAGCTACTCCAACTAGTCCAAGATCCAACTAACTCTAAGTTGAGAGAGCCAGCTCCTTTTAAAGAGACATTTTTCACAGGACTGACCATTCTTAATTCACATCTTCTTTTTGTTATCACCTTCCTTGAGTAGACTAAAACTTCTGAGTATTTCACACCTCTTTTCTAAGCTTGCCCTTTGTAAGTTGCTTGACTTTTTAGTGATTAATTTAACCTTT
Organism: Monodelphis domestica; assembly: GCF_027887165.1. Taxonomy (NCBI): domain Eukaryota; kingdom Metazoa; phylum Chordata; class Mammalia; order Didelphimorphia; family Didelphidae; genus Monodelphis; species Monodelphis domestica. Next base: position 36,922,797 of record NC_077229.1, read on the forward strand.
ATAGGTACTTAGCACCCTTTTGTATTAGATCTAAAAATAGACCTAGCTTAAGGTTTTGGCCTCACTATAAGTATGAGTTAAGTACTTTTTTCATTGTTCAGTAAGGAGTTTTACAACTTTATCTTCCCCTAAAGTATGCCTAAGTATGGGTGGAGTAATGTTAAAGTTCCCAATACATTCCTGATCAAGTACCTCCATTGTTTAAATGGGGAATAACCTTAACCAAATGTTCCAAGGTAGAGTCTGAGCAGTTTTAAGATTCACATAAGTACAGTCTGGCCAGGACAGCCAGGTGGTAATAGGGGATAGAGTGCCATGTCTGGTGTCCTGAAGCCCTGAATTCAAATCAGGCCTCAGATACTTCCTAGCTGTGTGTCCCTGAGCAAGTCACTTGACCTCTGATTGCCTGACCAAAGAACACACTGGAGAAGTAAATGGTGTATCACTAGAATCCTTGCCAAGAAAACGCCATGGATAGTAATGGTCCATGGGGACAGGAAGAGTCCGATAAGACTGGACAAAAAAAAACAGACAGGAGGTCCATGTTCTGGCTTTAATCTAGCTTTCATCATCTCCCAACCAAGACCCCAATTGTTAAGCTTTCTCAAGAGTTTTTTGAGGGTCCATGAAACATCTCCCTCACCCAGACCCAGTATCACAATGGTCTGTGCAACAGCAGTAATAAGAAAGACCTCATTCCTTGGCTACTTGTGAGCTCCTTTCGGGAATAAGCAAGGAAGCTTCTAGTGGGCCCCCCCCCCCAGGGCAGTTGATGATAGAGAAATCCCTTGACTTGGACTCTAGAGAGAACCCCTTCTGCCAAGCCACTCTTCCTTCTCTCTCTGCCGGCTTCTTATGGACTCTGTTGGAGAGCTGGCCCCTGTTCCACGTAGCCCCACTCCTGTGGATGAGCGTCCCCCCGATAAATAGCATTGTTAACAGCCAGACTGACTTGGACGGGGGGAGCTGGTTTGCTGGGTTCCTTCTCCAACAGGCCTGGTCTCTCACCCTTGGCTAATTACTCTGATCCTTTACACTTTGTAAAAATCCTTATGACACAGAATCAGCTCCCTCTGGCTTTAACCTTGTGACCCAGTTGGCCCTCGTAAAGGGTGGGGAGGGAGAGATGGGGAGAAGAGGGGGGCCAGGGCCATGCGAGCACACACACACTTACACACACTTACACACACACACACACACACACACATACTTAGACAGATCTGTGCAAACTGCCTAAAGGCTGTTCCTTTAATAGCTTCCTCCCAGGACTCTCACAAAAAAAGCAAATAAACCCCCTTTTACAAGATCTCAGAGCTTCGGGCAGGATCAGCTTCATCGACAAGAAGTCCTTTCTTCAGTTCATTTGTTCTGTAATGTTCTTTTTCCCCTCCAGATCTCACTTCTCTAACTCTGCTCTGGCCTCCTTCCTTCCCTCCCACTCCCCAGGAGCTTTGGCTGCTCTCCCCACCCCCATTCCCATTCTCTCCCTCATTCCTCCCCCTCTGCCACTCTCTGGCCTGTGAACTTAATGGGGAAAACAAGTGAATCCACCCTTGAGGGGCACTGGAGAAGAATGCCAATTTGGGGAAAGTGCCTGCTGCCCAGAATTGAATTCCAAGCCCCCACCCGCTCTCTGCTTGCATTGGCATGTACGCCCAGTGAAGTAGAGCCCTTGTTAGAATCTGAGTATTATTTGAGTTGGGACCAGCAGTCCATAACAGTTTATTGCACATACTCAATGAGTCGATTGACAAACAAGCAATTTAAAAAATAATAAACACCTACTATGTGCCAAGAGGGCAGCTAGGTGACATAGTGGATAGAGTGCCAGATCTGAAGTCAGGAAGATGTGAGTGCAAATTTGATCTGAGATATTTATTAGTTGTGTGACCCTGGGAAAGTCACTTAACCCTGTTGGCCTTAGTTTCCTCATCTGTCCAATGAGCTGGAGAAAAAAAATGGCAAACCAGCCTAAGATCTTTGCCAAGAAAACCCTAAATGTCATTATGCGTATTTGGAAATGACTGAATGAACTCACCTAGAGACCAGATTTTCTTTTTTGTAACTTCTACCTCTCTACCTTTGTCTCTGCCTGTTGGCTCCAAACAGATCAACAATACCCTCTTCTGTACGAAAGAGAAATATTCAGAGAACTCCCATTATGTTCCTCTGATCCTTCTTCCCTACAGGTTAAACATCTTCAACTCCTTAGACAGAACCTCATAGACTATGACCCAAAGGCCTTCCTCTATCCTTTTGGCTCCCTACCTCTGGCTACTTTTCAGCCTATCCATGATCTTTCTATACTGTGATGCCCAATACTAAACCAGATGTAACCTGGCCAGGGTACAGCATGGTGGGACTATTATTTCTTTTCCCTGGATGCTAGTCCAGAGATTAGGGACAAACCAAGGAGAAGATGGAAGGAAAAGTACTCATCCAGTATAGACACAATGCTGTTGCTCGGTCGTTTCTGACTCTTTGTGACCCCATTTGGGGTCTTCTTGGCAAAGATACTAGAGTGGTTTGCCATTTCCTTCTCCAGCTCATTTGACAGATGAGGAAACTGAGGCTAATAGGGTTAAGTGATTTACCTAGGGTCACATACCTAGTGTCTGAAACCAGATTTGAAATTATGAAGATGAACCCTCTTGACTCTAGGCCTGGCATTCTATCTATTGTACCACCTAGGAGTCCAGTATAAATATAATGTTGCCTAAAGTAAAAGTGTGACTTCCAAAGAGGCATTTTAAAGAGTTCCTTTATGGTCATTTTAAGAGCCAAAAAGAAATAGAATGAATTGATCAAAGTCTCAGAGAGAACCCTTTTCAGTAGTCTTAGAATTGAAAGATTAGAGTTCAGAAATCATCCAGTCCAACCTTCTCTTTTTACAGATGAGAAAACTGAGGCTTTGAGGGAAGAAGTGAATTTCCCCAGCTAATCATTCAATACATATTTATCAGACATCTATTATGTGCTGTGCACTATACTAAGTCTAGGTGTACCAAAAAAAAAAGAGGAAAGAAAGAAAGAGGAGGGAGGAAAGCAAGGAAAGAAGGAAGGAAGGAAGGAAGGAAGGAAGGAAGGAAGGAAGGAAGGAAAGAAGGAAGGAAGGAAGGAAGGAAGGAAGGAAGGAAGGAAGGAAGGAAGGAAGGAAGGAAGGAAGGAAGGAAGGAAGGAAGGAAGGAAGGAAGGAAGGAAGAAGATAAAACATTCTCTGCCCCAAGGGAATCTAATGCTGGTAAGCAATATATAAAGAAATTTAAAATTATTGGGGTGAGTTTAAATCAGGGGAGGAAGAGAACAGAAGGTTCCAGAATACATGATGAAGTCCTGCAGTCAGATAGTTTTCTGAGACCCTTACTTAAACATGGGACTTGGGAGGAGTTGTCCAATGTCCACCCTCTACCCTCTCAGAGAGAAAGGCCCAAGGGGCAGGGTGTACTTGAGTTTCAGTTCAAGTTCTGGAGCTGATTTAATCCCATAGAAGATGAATCTCTTAATACAGTGGTAAAATCTAGTAAGTAGCCAGATGGAAGGTGATATCAATCTTACTGATAGTAAATAGCAAATCCATATTTGAACTCAGCTCTTTGAACACTTAAATCCATCATTCTTTCCATTATGCCCCATCCACAGTATGCTCCAGCCCACCCATCACAAAGGGACTCAGATGGATGTGAACATTTATAATCGTCTTCTTGGTCATGCAAGTTTATTCACTAGATGGAAATTAAAGCTTTATAGAGTCTATATCATAAGAGTTCAGACATAATGCTAAGAGGCAACATAGAAGAGAGTTGACCAAAGGGCCAGCAAGACCTGACTTCAAGTTCTGTCTCTAACATCAGCAAGTCACATGAACTCCCAATGCTCTTGGGAAGGTCTCTAACACCATAAGCAACAGAGATAACCCTCATTGGTAGAGCAAGCTCCTCATATGTGATTTCCCTAAACTAAGGAAATCACAGGTCTGGATCTTATCCCTATCAACATAAAGAGCCGATGACTTGATGGAGAATGACTATTCCACATTTAACCCCAAATTATATCTGAACTAAGTCAACTACATATCTGAACGCATGATCCCATCATTAGGTTCACCTGCCAATAATTCAGTCTTGTAGAGAGACAAATTTAACTTCTCTGCTTACATTTGCATTACCAGCCAGGGAAATCCCAACAATTCCTCAGCTTCTTGCCATGACGTATCTAATGACTACAGGTCAGATTTTCAGTTTTTCATAAACATTCTTACTTTCCCACAACCACATTTCTTTCAGGCCCATGGGCATGTGTTAATTTTTCCTGACTGCCATTCCCACAACCTTTTGAAGAGCAATGACACCATTCATACTCACCAGCTAAGTAAAGGCAGACACTGAGTGGGAAGACATCCTTTGAAAAACTCTGATGGTGACCAACACGAGATGGGAAAATAACAGTTAGCTGTTCCCTTGCCATAAAATATGTGCTAAGCCAATTTCCTGAGTAAAGGAAGGCGGTGCTCTGCGTTTCCTTGAGATTCCAATCTAATGACTGAGATGAAATGAAATTTCTCTAGTTCTCTTATTCAGTGGTCACACGTCCAACTCAGTACAATTCAACTCAATAATTTTGGGGGGTCTATTATGTGTCTAAGCTCTGGAGATATAAAGACAAAAATGAAAGCTCTTGCCTACACAAAGCTAACATAGAGGGGTCATGATAATATGTATGAGTCAACACAAATTACACACAAAGTAATTTTATGGGAGGGGTACTAGCTATTGGAGTAGGAATCCAGAAAGATATTGTATAGGAGGTACCATTTGAGTTGAACAGTTAGAATGCATCATCCTTTGCTATCTGCAAGGCTTCCATGAAACTCCAGTTCACATTGTCCTTCATCCCTAAGATGCAAGCCTTCAGAGATTTATCCGTTCATTAATTCATTCATTCATTCATCCATCCCACAAATATTTCTCTATCTCTATCTATTCTGAGCTCTGGGGAAGACACCCAATTTAGACAAGATACTCCCTGACCTCATGATACTCATAATTTGGTAGAAGGAAAAGAAACTGACATGAATCCCCAAATTTACAATTTTAAAATGGCCCATGAATTTGGTAAATGGAAGGGGGAAAGCTCTTAAGTTTAGTGGAACACCAGCAATGACAATGACCATATAGAGACAAGCCATGGATTGAACATTAAGAAATTATTCCTGGCCATTAGTAACATTCTTCCTTATTCTCACCTGTTGAATTCATATCTGGATTTCAGCTCAGCTATTTCTGATTCCCAGGTCAACACTTCATCTACTAGGCCGTCGATCTTTCTCTCTCCCTTCTCCATTCTAAATTTGGTAAGGTGTTTCATTTAGGTTCGGAAAACCTTCTAGATTATTGAGTCTAACCCTTTCATTTTGACAGATAAAGAAACTGAGGCCAAGAGAATTAATTTAAGTGGCAGAACCAGGTCTTTTGACTCTAAATTTGCACTGTTCCAAAAGGACTCCATGATTCTCTCCCCTTGGAGGGGTTTTGAATTAAGGGAAAAAGATTCCTTATTAGAGGGCATGAAGAAAGGTCTAAAAGAAGTTCTGGAGTTAGGAATGGGAGAAAGAGTGATGGGTGGATCAGAAACAATGTTCCAAAGGAGAACTTTGTTACTGAGATTGGGGGTTATTATGTCCTGTCCTGTATTTCTCAGCAGTTTAATTCAGTCAACTGTCCACTCTTTGGCCTTGGTTAGGAGGCAGAGGGGATGGATATTAACCTACTACTCTGGTGCCTGTGACTGCATTTCCTTTTTCTTTTTAATTGAAAATATTTATTTAATTAATTTAGAATATTTTTCAATGGTTACATGATTCATGATTCATGTTCTTTCCCTCTCCTCCTCCCCACCCCACTCCAGTAGCTGACATGCAATTCCACTGGGTTTTACATGTGTCATTGATCAAGACCTATTTCCATATTATTGATATTTACACCCGGGTGATCTCTTAGAATCTACATCCCCAGTCATATCCCCATTGACCTATGTGATCAAGTAGTTGTTTTTCTTCTTCATTTCTGCTCCCACAGTTCTTCCTCTGGATGTGGATAGCATCTTTCTCATCAGTCTCTCAGAATTGTCCTGGATCACTGTATTGCTGCTAGTAGAGAAGTCTGTTACATTAGATTGCGCCACAGTGTATCAGTCTCTGTGTACCATGTTCTCTTGGATCTGCTCCTTTTGGTCTGCATCAATTTCTGGAGGTCTTTCCAGTTCACATGGAGTTCCTCCAGGAAGAAGAAGAAGAAGAAGAAGAAGAAGAAGAAGAAGAGAGAAGAAGAAGAAGAAGAAGAAGAAGAAGAAGAAGAAGAAGAAGAAGAAGAAGAAGAAGAAGAAGAGAAGAAGAAGAAGAAGAAGAAGAAGAAGAAGAAGAAGAAGAAGAAGAAGAAGAAGAAAGAAGAAGAAGAAGAAGAAGAAGAAGAGAGAGAGAGAGAAAGAAAGAAAGAAAGAAAGAAAGAAAGAAAGAAAGAAAGAAAGAAAGAAAGAAAGAAAGAAAGAAAGAAAGAAAGAAAGAAAGAAAGAAAGAAAGAAAGAAAGAAAGAAAGAAAGAAAGAAAGAAAGAAAGAAAGAAAGAAAGAAGACTACGACTATCAGTTCCAAGGCAGAAAAGCAGTAAGAGCTAGGCAAGTGGGAGTTAAGTGACTTGCCCAAGGTCACATAGTTAGGAAATATGTGAAGCCACATTTGAATCCAGGACCTGTCATCTCCAGATCTGGCTCTCTCAAAGAGCATTTATTTATTTGTTTGTTTATTTATTACTATTACTGTGTATTGGTTCCAAGTCAGAAGAGTAGTAAGGGCTAGGCAATGGGGGTCAAGTGGCTGAGGTCATATTTGAACCTAGAACCTCCTGTCTCTAGGCCTGGTTCTCAATTCACTGAGCTACCAAGCTGCCCAAGCTGCCCTCTTAATGAGCATTTATTAAGCATCTACTATATACCAGAGACTGCTAAACTCTGAGGTACAAAGCAATGTAAAAGCTTGCCTTTCTCTCAAGGAGACCACAGTATATGGGTTGACCTGAACCCCTCCAGGACTATCCCCACCAACAGATTTTTCTCTCTGGAGGACTTCCTGCCTTCTCAGCCCCACACTCTTGGGGACAATGGCCAGAGGGTGAAAGAAGGCTCCTTCAGCTCCCCTCCCCCTGATATCACTCGCAAACCCCCCTCCTGGACACAATTGGCCCCAGGTGCCCCCCCCCCGGGTTCAGTGCCCCCCCCCCCGGGTTCAGTGCCCCCCATCCCAAGCCTCCCGGGTCTCCCTGCGCATTTGAACTTGCGCTCAGAAACTTGGGGAGCCCCTCGAAAATGCTGGAGGAACAAAGCACACGGAGTAGTCAAAAGAGGCAATTAAACCCATAAACCCGGGGTTTACAGGGGAATTTATAGTGTCACAGGCTTTTTATAGCTTTTTTAGATTAGTTTAAATAAAAAAAAAAAACCGGGAGGGAGGGGAAGGGACTTGAAACTTGAGGAGACTTAAAAGTTCGGAAAAGAGGCTTTTAGGAAGCACACAGAGGTCATAATTAGAGGCACATTTTTTCCATCTCACTGTCTCTTGGAAATTGGGGAAACACACACTCACACGCGCGCACACACACGCACACACGCGCGTGCGTGCGCAGCCTCTCAGAGCTACTCTGATCCCCCTCGGCTCCCCCTGCTTTACATCCCCTCCTTTCTCTTTCTCCTCATTCTTAGCTTTCCAAAGGGCGCGGGAGGTGGGGGGGGGGGGGGCGGCAGAGGTGGAAAGTAAACTACGGGGAAAGGGCAGAAGGAGGAAGAATGTAGGCTCCGGGAAACCTGCCTGCCCTTCCCTTTGTGCAGCAGACAACCGTGTGTTGGGGGAAAGGGACACAGACTGGAGAGACAGAGACAGAGACGGGCAGAGACAAAGACAAAGAGAGGCAGAAGGAGAGACAGAGGGAAAGAGAGGAAGAAGGTAGGAAGGGGAGAGAAAGAGGAAGAGACAGATACGGAGAGAGACAGACAGAGGGAGAGTCAGGGAAAGAGAGGAAGAAGAAGAGAAAGAAGGGAGGAAGGAGAGAGCAGAGAGAGACAGAGACAGGCAGAGACAAAAAGACATAAGCAGAGGGAGAGACAGAGAAAGAGAGGAAGATGAAGAAGAAGGTAGGAAGGAGAGAGAGAAAGAGGGAGTGACAGAGACAGACAGAGAGACAGGCAGAGGGAGACAGGCAGAGACAAAAAGACATAAACAGAGGGAGAGACAGAGAAAGAGAAAGAGAGGAAGATGAAGAAGAAGATAGGAAGGAGAGAGCAGAGAGAGACAGAAAGAGATGGGGAGAGAAAGAAAGTAAGGAAGGTGGAGATGGGGATAGCAGATAGAGGAATGAAGGAGAAGAGAGGGCAGCAGGGTAATCAGTTTAACACTGGAACCCCAGACCAACTGTCCCAAGATGATCAATAAAATGTGTCACCCTTCATTCTCTCCCAACAGTAGACTGAGTCATTGTGGTAGCATGAAAAGAACCTGGCTCTAAAAGTCACAGGATCTGTTGATCCTGTTGAATCCCAACTGAGATGTTTATTACCTGTGTGACCTTGGGAAAGTCACTTCCCTTTCACCTTCCTAAATCTCAGTTTCCTCATCTGTATAAAAAGGAAGCTGGATTCAATGACCTTAGAAGTCTCTTTCAATTCTACAGCTATGAGCTTATGGCTTGGGGCTCTCTTACTGCTGCTGAGGCACATTTTGGCTTAATCTATCTGGAACCCACAGCATCCCTGGGCAAAAGGATCTGAAGGACCGGAATCCTCTCCTCAAACTTTTTTCAGGCTATGAAGGGCAGTGGATAGAGCACTGGGCCTAATGTCAGTAAAATGAGTGCAGATCCAGCCTTCACTGCTTATTATCTATGTGACCCTTATCATCTATGATACAAACCTGTCTGCCTCAGTTTCTTCTACAGTAAAATGGGATAATCATAGATCTCCACTCCCAGGATTTTCATGAGGATCACTGAGATAGTATTTGAAAAGCACTTTGCAAAACTTAAAGTGCTCTAGAAATGCTAGAATTGCCATTAGCTGCATCTCCTGATGCCATGCCTTTCTTTTTTCCCACCCTACTTACCCATGTTGGGGCCCTCTCACCTAGATTAATGTGATAACCTTCCTGACTTTACTCTGTCCTTTTTCCTTTTGCTCTCCTGAATTATCTTTCTATAGCGATCCTTTGACTATTAACCCTTTTCTGAAGAAAATGAAATATTTTTTTCCCTGTGGCTCCCTATTACTCCAGCAATAAAATTCAAATTCATTAGCCTGGCATGGAGGCAGCTAGATGGTACAATTAAGCAACCCATGGACATTTATTTAGTAAGGGGCTACTTTGTGCCAGGCACTATGGTAAGGATTGGAGATAGAAAAAAGACAAAGACAGTCTCTTTCCATCTACTGAGATAGACCATGATTAAATCTATGCAAACAAGCTTTATACCAGGATAAACAAAATAATTAACAGAGGAATGTGATTAGAGTGAAGAAGGGTTGGGGAAGGTTTCCTGCAGAGAGTGGGGTTTTAGTTGGGACTTAAATGAAGCCAGGAAGATCTACAGTCAGAGCAGAGGAAGGAGACCATGCCAGGTAGGAGGGCATGCCAGTGCCAGTGTGAGGGATGGAGTGCCTTCTTCCCAGAACAGCCAAGAAGCAGTATCACTGGATCAAAGAGTTTAAAATGTCTGCTGGACATGTAAGGGGACAGACAGTTAGTTGGAGATGTAAGATTGGAAGCCAACTGAAAGGTTGGGATAAGATGGGTAGATTTGAGAATTGTCAGCATAGAGGTGATAATGGAAACCATGGGAGCTGATGGCTAGAGTGCTAGGCTAGGAAAACCTAAGTTCAAATCCAGCCTCAGAAACTGACCCTGGTCAAGTCTATTTAACTCTTTTAACCTCAGTTTCTTCATTTGTAAAATGAGGGGTTTGAAATAGCTGGCTCCCAAGGTACCCTCCATAAGTAAATCTATGGTCCTGTGTCCCCTCTGGACCTCAGTTTCCTCCTCTATAAAATGAGAGATTTGGTCCAAATGATCTCTGAGGACTCATCTGGCTCCTGGATTGTGATGCTTACATTCTTCCAGAGTAATTTCTTTGGATCTCTTTCCCTTACTCGTATTATATACTACCTTGTAATATTTTTCTGTTGACCTTTTGAATAACTCCCTCTCCTCTACACACACATACATGTGCACACACATGTCCCAAAATAAACAAAACCATGAGGATAAAAAAACTGGAGGAAGAAACTTTGCAGTCTTAGGGACCCAGTCAGAACATGTCAGAGGCCAGGCTCGAACTCATATCTTCTTAACTTTTAGCCCAATTTTCTAACTTAAGAGTTTAATATGTTCTTGTACAATTCAATGCCCATTTACCTCCATCCATTTTTCATAGAAGAAAACTGAGTTCTAGATGGAATAAGAGACTTGCCGGAAGGTCTGTAGCTGCTCATTGGCAAAGCTAGAGCTTGAAACCAGTCTTCTGAACTCTAAATCCTTCCTATTCAACCATGGGAAGATAATGCAAAGACCACTGGCTCTCTGCGTGGAGGATCCAGGTTTGAGTGCTTTCTCTGCTGCTTGCTATCTGTGTGACTTTGGGAAAGTCCCTTCTTTACTCTGGATTTCAGGGAAATGGAGGAGGAGAAGGGAAGCCAACTAGATGGCCCCTATATTTCCCTCCAGCTTTAAATCTGTGATCACATGAGCCCATGATCCTTCTGCAGGGTCTTTGCTGTCAGTGTGGATGGGGAGAGATGGAACTGAGTGGCTGGGCTGAGCTCTCCCTGAGCTTTGTGAACCCCTCCTCCCTTCTCCCATGTTGCTGTCTCAGTCACGCACGACCACGAGGCTAGTGCCTTCCTTGATTACCCCTATTTTCCCTTCATCCCAGCACCATTTGCACTGGGCATGTAACCAGAAGGGACAACAGAGGGAAAGAGAATTCCATCCTCACCTCCCCTTTTCAGGCTGGAAGTAGGCTAATTCAATAAGTCTGAGCTTGGAAGCCTGTGCCATCTGACAGAGAAAAGGCAATCATGTAAAACCAAGCTGGTCTGTGTTCCTTGCTTCTTTTCCTCCTCCTCCTCCTCCTCCTCCTCCTCCTCCTCCTCCTCCTCCTCCTCCTCCTCCTCCTCCTCCTCCTCCTCCTCCTTCCTCTCTCTTCATCATCATCATCATCTTCTTCTCTTCTTCTTCTTCTTCTTCTTCTTCTTCTTCTTCTTCTTCTTCTTCTTCTTCTTCTTCTACCCCCTCCCTCCTTCCCCCCCCCCCTAAGTCAAATCTAACGGAAGTAAAATCAATCACAAAAAATCAATTTCAGGCTTATTTTCACTTTTTTTTTGGATACAAAACACAGAGCTCCCCAAACCATGTTAAGCGAATCCCAGATGTGAGCTGGTTTCAAATGAAAAACACATCCCAGCATCTCAGGCAGAACCTCCACTCCCAAGAAACCACTGATTGCCCGACAGGGGAGCCGAAACCGAGAATTTTCTCCAGGGGCGCAGTTACCAAGAGATCTGCCCGGGCTGTGGTGAGAGGGGGGACTCCAAGAAGATGAAGGCCTTGGCCGCTCTTCCCCTGGGGAGGAAAGGGATGGAATTTAGGTTAATTAAGGCTTGAGGGTCACTGTCGAAAGAAGTTGGGGCAAGGAGGAAGGAGCCTCTGAATCAATTGGTGGAAGAAGGAATGCCAAGCAGCACAGGATATTTGGAGGGTTGGAGTCTAATGAATAAGTACCTTATCCAAATTATAAACCCTAAAGAGAGAATATGGTGGGGAGATGGGGGGGGTGCATCCAAAGGAGACAGTGAATCTCATGCTTGTGGCATTTGGAAGAA